>NW_027102846.1:0-5000 GCF_036373705.1 Amia ocellicauda
GCGGCCGGCCGGCAACTACGGATCATAACAAATCAACGGGGCATTTCTCCGAAAACTAACACCGGGGCAGTGCTCAGGGGGTCCCACCTCGTGGCCACCCGGTTTGGGGGGCCATCGGGGCCGGTTCCGAAAATCGCTAAATCTCCCATAGCCAGCCCACGCTCCATCCGATAGAGCAATGCCGGGCGGCCGGCCGGCAACTACGGATCATAACAAATCAACGGGGGCATTTCTCCGAAAACTAACACCGGGGCAGTGCTCAGGGGGGTCCCACCTCGTGGCCACCCGGTTTGGGGGGCCATCGGGGCCGGTTCCGAAAATCGCTAAATCTCCCATAGCCAGCCCACGCTCCATCCGATAGAGCAATGCCGGGCGGCCGGCCGGCAACTACGGATCATAACAAATCAACGGGGCATTTCTCGGAAAACTAACACCGCGGCAGTGCTCAGGGGGGTCCCACCTCGTGGCCACCCGGTTTGGGGGGCCATCGGGGCCGGCTGAAGAATCGCCCATACTCTGCCATAGGCAGCCACGGTCCATCCGATCAGAGCAATGCCGGGCGGCCGGCAACCTATGGATCATAACACATCAACGGAGGCATGATAAGAGCATCTTTTATTATCTGCCAAGAAATATAGACCATCACAATGTTCCCCAACTTTCAGCTTCTACCACATCGCTGGGGAGTTTATTCCACTGTGTGACTACTCTCTCTCTATCTCTCTCTCTCTCTCTCTCTCTCTCTGTGTGTGTGTGTGTGTGTGTGTGTGTGTGTGTGTGTGTGTGTGTGTACAGCAGTGTCCTCCGGTTTTCCTTTTGGAATGCCTTGAAGCCGGGGGGGCTTTGCACTCATGAGAACATAGGGTGTCCTTGCCCTCCTTTCGCAGCCCAGGGCATTGAGAGATCCCTAGACGGGGAAATTACTTTCAAACTGCAGTACCGAAATGTGTCCGTTAGATGGTAGCATGCACCAAGGAATGAAGGAAAGTGCAAAACAAATGGAAAAGGCACATCGCCTGGGCGAAAAATAATCATAACAAATCAACGGGGGCATTTCTCGGAAAACTAACACCGGGCAGTGCTCAGGGGGTCCCACCTCGTGGCCACCCGGTTTGGGGGGCGATCGGGGCCGGTTCCGAAAATCGCTAAATCTCCCATAGCCAGCCCACGCTCCATCCGATAGAGCACTGCCGGGCGGCCGGCCGGCAACTACGGATCATAACAAATCAACGGGGCATTTCTCGGAAACTAACACCGGGGCAGTGCTCAGGGGGGTCCCACCTCGTGGCCACCCGGTTTGGGGGGCGATCGGGGCCGGTTCCGAAAATCGCTAAATCTCCCATAGCCAGCCCACGCTCCATCCGATAGAGCACTGCCGGGCGGCCGGCCGGCAACTACGGATCATAACAAATCAACGGGGGCATTTCTCGGAAAACTAACACCGGGGCAGTGCTCAGGGGGGTCCCACCTCGTGGCCACCCGGGTCTGGGACCGATGGGAGCACTTTAAAATTTTCGAGTCAGGGGGACCAGACGGCCGAGTGAAAAACTTTGAAAAATATTCTATCTCCTCACTCCCATTGACTTTACATTAGGGCGACCAGGCGGCCGGCGGAAAAAAAATCATAACAAATCAACGGGGCATTTCTCCGAAAACTAACACCGGGGCTGTGCTCAGGGGGCTCCCAGCTATCAGCCACCCTATCCCGGGACCGATGGGAGCACTTTAAAATTTCGAGTCAGGGGACCAGACGGCCGAGTGAAAAACTTTGAAAAATATTCTATCTCCTCACTCCCATTGACTTTACATTAGGGCGACCAGGCGGCCGGCGGAAAAAAATCATAACAAATCAACGGGGGCATTTCTCCGAAAACTAACACCGGGCTGTGCTCAGGGGGCTCCCAGCTATCAGCCACCCTATCCCGGGACCGATGGGAGCACTTTAAAATTTTCGAGTCAGGGGACCAGACGGCCGAGTGAAAAACTTGAAAAATATTCTATCTCCTCACTCCCATTGACTTTACATTAGGGCGACCAGGCGGCCGGCGGAAAAAAAATCATAACAAATCAACGGGGGCATTTCTCCGAAAACTAACACCGGGGCTGTGCTCAGGGGGCTCCCAGCTATCAGCCACCCTATCCCGGACCGATGGGAGCACTTTAAAATTTTCGAGTCAGGGGACCAGACGGCCGAGTGAAAAACTTTGAAAAATATTCTATCTCCTCACTCCCATTGACTTTACATTAGGGCGACCAGGCGGCCGGCGGAAAAAAAATCATAACAAATCAACGGGGGCATTTCTCCGAAAACTAACACCGGGGCTGTGCTCAGGGGGCTCCCAGCTATCAGCCACCCTATCCCGGGACCGATGGGAGCACTTTAAAATTTTCGAGTCAGGGGACCAGACGGCCGAGTGAAAAACTTTGAAAAATATTCTATCTCCTCACTCCCATTGACTTTACATTAGGGCGACCAGGCGGCCGGCGGAAAAAAAATCATAACAAATCAACGGGGCATTTCTCCGAAACTAACACCGGGGCTGTGCTCAGGGGGCTCCCAGCTATCAGCCACCCTATCCCGGGACCGATGGGAGCACTTTAAAATTTTCGAGTCAGGGGACCAGACGGCCGAGTGAAAAACTTGAAAAATATTCTATCTCCTCACTCCCATTGACTTTACATTAGGGCGACCAGGCGGCCGGCGGAAAAAAAATCATAACAAATCAACGGAGGCATTTCTCCGAAAACTAACACCGGGGCAGTGCTCAGGGGGCTCCCAGCTATCAGCCCCCCGGGTCTGGGGCATTGTTTTCTTTTTAATCATTTTGAGCATTTCCCCCAGTTTAGAGATGTGTGCCCCTAGACAACCCATTGAGAATAACTATGAAATGTTCTGAAGTTTTGATTTTCAAATGTCGGTGAAAATTGAAAAACGTCATATATTCTTCAAAGGAAGCATGGGGCGATGGTAGGGAGAGTCCCCGCAGCGTGCCTCGGCGGCGATGGGAGCGTTTTCGATGTCCCCGCCCCCCCCCCCATAGGGATAGAAGGGGAGTTAGGTGACCAGGCGTCCCGGGTCCCAAAAATCGAAAAATTAATATAGAATGCTTTTTAATCCAGAAATAAAGTAGGGGGCAGTCCTGGTGAGAGTCCCAGCCACAGCCCCAGTGTGTTTTGGAGCCGTTTGGGGCCGGGTGAAAAACTTTGAAAATGTTCTATCTCCTCACTCCCATTGACTTTACATTAGGGCGACCAGGCGGCCGGCGGAAAAAAATCATAACAAAATCAACGGAGGCATTTCTCCGAAAACTAACACCGGGGCAGTGCTCAGGGGGCTCCCAGCTATCAGCCACCTATCCCGGGACCGATGGGAGCACTTTAAAATTTTCGAGTTAGGGGACCAGGCGGCCGAGTGAAAAACTTTGAAAAATTTTCTATCTCCTCACTCCCATTGACTTTGCATTAGGGCGACCAGGCGGCCGGCGGAAAAAAATCATAACAAATCAACGGGGGCATTTCTCCGAAAACTAACACCGGGGCAGTGCTCAGGGGCTCCCAGCTATCAGCCACCCTATCCGGGACCGATGGGAGCACTTTAAAATTTTCGAGTTAGGGGACCAGGCGGCCGAGTGAAAAACTTAGAAAAATTTTCTATCTCCCCTAGGTGACCAGGCAGCCGAGCTGATTTTTCTGACCCCTAAAACAATTATTAAAAGGTATTTTTTCGCCAAACTAAGACTTTTAAAATTCAAATAGGATGATTATCTACTGCCCCAGTGGGTTTTTGAACCATTTTAAGCCTTTTTGACAGTTTTCATTTTTCCCCCATTGACTTCAATGGGAGTTAGGTGACCAGTCCTCCGACTTTTGAACCTCTCCTGGGGGGGCTGTGAGCCCCCGATTTCTTTGCAAGCACGTCATTCGATTCGTCTCAGTCCCCTCTATATTACCCCGTGTGTTTGTTTTCTCGAAAAACCCCCGGAACACGGTTTTTTAGGGGGGGGGTGGGGGGGGGGTACTTCGGAGCCATTTGGGGGGGGGTAAACGACATTTCCCGAAATTAATTTTAACACAGCCTTCCTCAGAATCGCTTTTCCAACAAAATCCTTTTTATTTCGAGTCTCTACGATGTTCCTAAGTGGTCGAACCACTTTGGACAGTTTTTACACCAAACGGCTCGGGCGCACAGCGGGCCGTGTGCCGATGGGCGGTTCTCGCGGGTCTGAGGCGGGGCTAGGCTGCTCGCGGCGGGCATGGGAGTGCCGTGTGCAGCCGCCACAGTGTTCCAGGCTGTCAGCATTTCTCTACGGTGCCGGGGAAATACAGGAACTGGTTTTTGAAGACACTTAGTGCAATGAGAGAGGTCAAAACTGAGCTAAGGGCACTTGCTGGAGGAAAGTGGCTGGGCCCCGCTAGCTCTTTTACGGACACTTTCTGGACTTGGCCCGGGATTTTCAGACGGTTCTTTGCGACTGTCTGATCATCCAGCGAAATGCAAGGGGGGAACGGTCCCGGCCGCACCCCGCGTTTCAGGCCTCGTCGGCGGCCCGCTCCGGCGGCTGCGCCCGCTAAGTCTTCGCGGCCCGCCGTGGAGAGTGTGTATGCTGCCCGCCCCAGACGTTCACCCCAAGGGCTTGCGGGCCTTTAAGGGTCCTGTCTTCGGGGTTTCACGGGCTCTGACCTCACCTCCCTGTGGTTCCCGACCGGGGTGTATGTATGCTGCCCGCCCCAGACGTTCACCCCAAGGGCTTGCGGGCCTTTAAGGGTCTGTCTTTCGGGGTTTCACGGGCTCTGACATCTCCCCGGTGGTTCCCACGGAACGGACATATGTATGCTGCCCGCCCCGGCAGGAACCCCAAGGCTTGCGGGCCTTTAAGGGTGAGTGCGGGGCGTACGGGCTCTGACATATCTCCGGTGGCTCCCACGGAACGGACATATGTATGCTGCCCGCCCCCGGCAGGAACCCCAAGGGCTTGCGGGCCTTTAAGGGTGAGTGCGGG
>NW_027102846.1:15000-30000 GCF_036373705.1 Amia ocellicauda
GTCCGTCCCCACCGGGGAGGAGTAGGCCTGCTGACTGAGCGCTGGGAGCCGGGAGCCTTTCCTGCAGTCAGTCGGTCGGTCAGTGAGTGAGTGAGTGTGTGTGCTGAAGGGAAGCTCCAGCCCGGCGTCCGTCCCCACCGGGGAGGAGTAGGCCTGCTGACTGAGCGCTGGGAGCCGGGAGCCTTTCCTGCAGTCAGTCGGTCGGTCAGTGAGTGAGTGAGTGTGTGTGCTGAAGGGAAGCTCCAGCCCGGCGTCCGTCCCCACCGGGGAGGAGTAGGCCTGCTGACTGAGCGCTGGGAGCCGGGAGCCTTTCCTGCAGTCAGTCGGTCGGTCAGTGAGTGAGTGAGTGTGTGTGCTGAAGGGAAGCTCCAGCCCGGCGTCCGTCCCCACCGGGGAGTTGTGCCCGGGCCCGGGCCTCCTGCCGACGGACCGTGTGGCGCATTGTCCCGACTGCGGACTTTCTCCAGCAAAAAGGCGGAGGTGCAGTACCGCCATTTCGCCACACGAGGGACGGAATGGCACCCAACTGCCCCCTGGTGTCGAAAAAGCGCAAGGGCACCCGGGCCGGTCCGCCCCAGGCAGCGGCCGAGATGCAGCACCGGGGGCCCGGCCTGCCTGCCCTGGAGGTCAGCCTGCCAGCCCTGGAGGTCTGCCTTCCAGCCCTGGAGGACAGCCTGCCTGCCCTGGTAGCAGCACTGCCTGCCTTCCAGCCCTGGAGGTCTGCCTGTTAGCCCTGGAGGTCTGCTATCCAGCCCTGGTAGCAGCACTGCCTGCCCTGGAGGTCTGCCTGCCTGCCTTCCAGCCCTGGAGGTCTGCTATCCATCCCTGGAGGTCTGCCTGCCTGCCATCCAGCCCTGGAGGTCTGCTATCCAGCCCTGGTAGCAGCACTGCCTGCCCTGGAGGTCTGCTATCCAGCCCTGGAGGACAGCCTGCCTGCCCTGGTAGCAGCACTGCCTGCCCTGGAGGTCTGCTATCCAGCCCTGGAGGACAGCCTGCCTGCCCTGGTAGCAGCACTGCCTGCCCTGGAGGTCTGCTATCCAGCCCTGGAGGACAGCCTGCCTGCCCTGGTAGCAGCACTGCCTGCCCTGGAGGTCAGCCTGTTAGCCCTGGAGGTCTGCCTGCCTGCCCTGGAGGTCAGCCTGTTAGCCCTGGAGGTCTGCCTGCCTGCCATCCAGCCCTGGCAGCAGCACTGCCTGCCCTGGTAGCAGCACTGCCTGCCCTGGAGGTCTGCTATCCAGCCCTGGTAGCAGCACTGCCTGCCCTGGAGGTCTGCCTGCCTGCCTGCCAGCCCTGGAGGTCTGCCTGTTAGCCCTGGAGGTCTGCTATCCAGCCCTGGAGGTCTGCTATCCAGCCCTGGTAGCAGCACTGCCTGCCCTGGAGGTCAGCCTGTTAGCCCTGGAGGTCTGCCTGCCTGCCCTGGTAGCAGCACTGCCTGCCTTCCAGCCCTGGAGGTCTGCCTGTTAGCCCTGGAGGTCTGCTATCCAGCCCTGGTAGCAGCACTGCCTGCCCTGGAGGTCTGCCTGCCTGCCTTCCAGCCCTGGAGGTCTGCTATCCATCCCTGGAGGTCTGCCTGCCTGCCATCCAGCCCTGGAGGTCTGCTATCCAGCCCTGGTAGCAGCACTGCCTGCCCTGGAGGTCTGCTATCCAGCCCTGGAGGACAGCCTGCCTGCCCTGGTAGCAGCACTGCCTGCCCTGGAGGTCTGCTATCCAGCCCTGGTAGCAGCACTGCCTGCCCTGGAGGTCTGCCTGCCTGCCTGCCAGCCCTGGAGGTCTGCCTGTTAGCCCTGGAGGTCTGCTATCCAGCCCTGGAGGTCTGCTATCCAGCCCTGGTAGCAGCACTGCCTGCCCTGGAGGTCAGCCTGTTAGCCCTGGAGGTCTGCCTGCCTGCCCTGGTAGCAGCACTGCCTGCCTTCCAGCCCTGGAGGTCTGCCTGTTAGCCCTGGAGGTCTGCTATCCAGCCCTGGTAGCAGCACTGCCTGCCCTGGAGGTCTGCCTGCCTGCCTTCCAGCCCTGGAGGTCTGCTATCCATCCCTGGAGGTCTGCCTGCCTGCCATCCAGCCCTGGAGGTCTGCTATCCAGCCCTGGTAGCAGCACTGCCTGCCCTGGAGGTCTGCCTGCCTGCCTTCCAGCCCTGGAGGTCTGCTATCCATCCCTGGAGGTCTGCCTGCCTGCCATCCAGCCCTGGAGGTCTGCTATCCAGCCCTGGTAGCAGCACTGCCTGCCCTGGAGGTCTGCTATCCAGCCCTGGAGGACAGCCTGCCTGCCCTGGTAGCAGCACTGCCTGCCCTGGAGGTCTGCTATCCAGCCCTGGAGGACAGCCTGCCTGCCCTGGTAGCAGCACTGCCTGCCCTGGAGGTCTGCTATCCAGCCCTGGAGGACAGCCTGCCTGCCCTGGTAGCAGCACTGCCTGCCCTGGAGGTCAGCCTGTTAGCCCTGGAGGTCTGCCTGCCTGCCCTGGAGGTCTGCCTGCCTGCCTGTTAGCCCTGGAGGTCAGCCTGTTAGCCCTGGAGGTCTGCTATCCAGCCCTGGAAGCAGCACTGCCTGCCCTGGAGGTCTGCTATCCAGCCCTGGAGGTCTGCCTGCCTGCCCTGGCAGCAGCACTGCCTGCCCTGGAGGTCAGCCTGCCAGCCCTGGAGGTCTGCCTTCCAGCCCTGGAGGTCTGCCTGTTAGCCCTGGAGGTCTGCTATCCAGCCCTGGTAGCAGCACTGCCTGCCCTGGAGGTCTGCCTGCCTGCCTTCCAGCCCTGGAGGTCTGCTATCCATCCCTGGAGGTCTGCCTGCCTGCCATCCAGCCCTGGAGGTCTGCTATCCAGCCCTGGTAGCAGCACTGCCTGCCCTGGAGGTCTGCCTGCCTGCCTTCCAGCCCTGGAGGTCTGCTATCCATCCCTGGAGGTCTGCCTGCCTGCCATCCAGCCCTGGAGGTCTGCTATCCAGCCCTGGTAGCAGCACTGCCTGCCCTGGAGGTCTGCTATCCAGCCCTGGAGGACAGCCTGCCTGCCCTGGTAGCAGCACTGCCTGCCCTGGAGGTCTGCTATCCAGCCCTGGAGGACAGCCTGCCTGCCCTGGTAGCAGCACTGCCTGCCCTGGAGGTCTGCTATCCAGCCCTGGAGGACAGCCTGCCTGCCCTGGTAGCAGCACTGCCTGCCCTGGAGGTCTGCTATCCAGCCCTGGAGGACAGCCTGCCTGCCCTGGTAGCAGCACTGCCTGCCCTGGAGGTCAGCCTGTTAGCCCTGGAGGTCTGCCTGCCTGCCCTGGAGGTCAGCCTGTTAGCCCTGGAGGTCTGCCTGCCTGCCATCCAGCCCTGGCAGCAGCACTGCCTGCCCTGGTAGCAGCACTGCCTGCCCTGGAGGTCTGCTATCCAGCCCTGGTAGCAGCACTGCCTGCCCTGGAGGTCTGCCTGCCTGCCTGCCAGCCCTGGAGGTCTGCCTGTTAGCCCTGGAGGTCTGCTATCCAGCCCTGGAGGTCTGCTATCCAGCCCTGGTAGCAGCACTGCCTGCCCTGGAGGTCAGCCTGTTAGCCCTGGAGGTCTGCCTGCCTGCCCTGGTAGCAGCACTGCCTGCCTTCCAGCCCTGGAGGTCTGCCTGTTAGCCCTGGAGGTCTGCTATCCAGCCCTGGTAGCAGCACTGCCTGCCCTGGAGGTCTGCCTGCCTGCCTTCCAGCCCTGGAGGTCTGCTATCCATCCCTGGAGGTCTGCCTGCCTGCCATCCAGCCCTGGAGGTCTGCTATCCAGCCCTGGTAGCAGCACTGCCTGCCCTGGAGGTCTGCTATCCAGCCCTGGAGGACAGCCTGCCTGCCCTGGTAGCAGCACTGCCTGCCCTGGAGGTCTGCTATCCAGCCCTGGTAGCAGCACTGCCTGCCCTGGAGGTCTGCCTGCCTGCCTGCCAGCCCTGGAGGTCTGCCTGTTAGCCCTGGAGGTCTGCTATCCAGCCCTGGAGGTCTGCTATCCAGCCCTGGTAGCAGCACTGCCTGCCCTGGAGGTCAGCCTGTTAGCCCTGGAGGTCTGCCTGCCTGCCCTGGTAGCAGCACTGCCTGCCTTCCAGCCCTGGAGGTCTGCCTGTTAGCCCTGGAGGTCTGCTATCCAGCCCTGGTAGCAGCACTGCCTGCCCTGGAGGTCTGCCTGCCTGCCTTCCAGCCCTGGAGGTCTGCTATCCATCCCTGGAGGTCTGCCTGCCTGCCATCCAGCCCTGGAGGTCTGCTATCCAGCCCTGGTAGCAGCACTGCCTGCCCTGGAGGTCTGCCTGCCTGCCTTCCAGCCCTGGAGGTCTGCTATCCATCCCTGGAGGTCTGCCTGCCTGCCATCCAGCCCTGGAGGTCTGCTATCCAGCCCTGGTAGCAGCACTGCCTGCCCTGGAGGTCTGCTATCCAGCCCTGGAGGACAGCCTGCCTGCCCTGGTAGCAGCACTGCCTGCCCTGGAGGTCTGCTATCCAGCCCTGGAGGACAGCCTGCCTGCCCTGGTAGCAGCACTGCCTGCCCTGGAGGTCTGCTATCCAGCCCTGGAGGACAGCCTGCCTGCCCTGGTAGCAGCACTGCCTGCCCTGGAGGTCAGCCTGTTAGCCCTGGAGGTCTGCCTGCCTGCCCTGGAGGTCTGCCTGCCTGCCTGTTAGCCCTGGAGGTCAGCCTGTTAGCCCTGGAGGTCTGCTATCCAGCCCTGGAAGCAGCACTGCCTGCCCTGGAGGTCTGCTATCCAGCCCTGGAGGTCTGCCTGCCTGCCCTGGCAGCAGCACTGCCTGCCCTGGAGGTCAGCCTGCCAGCCCTGGAGGTCTGCCTTCCAGCCCTGGAGGTCTGCCTGTTAGCCCTGGAGGTCTGCTATCCAGCCCTGGTAGCAGCACTGCCTGCCCTGGAGGTCTGCCTGCCTGCCTTCCAGCCCTGGAGGTCTGCTATCCATCCCTGGAGGTCTGCCTGCCTGCCATCCAGCCCTGGAGGTCTGCTATCCAGCCCTGGTAGCAGCACTGCCTGCCCTGGAGGTCTGCCTGCCTGCCTTCCAGCCCTGGAGGTCTGCTATCCATCCCTGGAGGTCTGCCTGCCTGCCATCCAGCCCTGGAGGTCTGCTATCCAGCCCTGGTAGCAGCACTGCCTGCCCTGGAGGTCTGCTATCCAGCCCTGGAGGACAGCCTGCCTGCCCTGGTAGCAGCACTGCCTGCCCTGGAGGTCTGCTATCCAGCCCTGGAGGACAGCCTGCCTGCCCTGGTAGCAGCACTGCCTGCCCTGGAGGTCAGCCTGTTAGCCCTGGAGGTCTGCCTGCCTGCCCTGGAGGTCAGCCTGTTAGCCCTGGAGGTCTGCCTGCCTGCCATCCAGCCCTGGCAGCAGCACTGCCTGCCCTGGTAGCAGCACTGCCTGCCCTGGAGGTCTGCTATCCAGCCCTGGTAGCAGCACTGCCTGCCCTGGAGGTCTGCCTGCCTGCCTGCCAGCCCTGGAGGTCTGCCTGTTAGCCCTGGAGGTCTGCTATCCAGCCCTGGAGGTCTGCTATCCAGCCCTGGTAGCAGCACTGCCTGCCCTGGAGGTCAGCCTGTTAGCCCTGGAGGTCTGCCTGCCTGCCCTGGTAGCAGCACTGCCTGCCTTCCAGCCCTGGAGGTCTGCCTGTTAGCCCTGGAGGTCTGCTATCCAGCCCTGGTAGCAGCACTGCCTGCCCTGGAGGTCTGCCTGCCTGCCTTCCAGCCCTGGAGGTCTGCTATCCATCCCTGGAGGTCTGCCTGCCTGCCATCCAGCCCTGGAGGTCTGCTATCCAGCCCTGGTAGCAGCACTGCCTGCCCTGGAGGTCTGCTATCCAGCCCTGGAGGACAGCCTGCCTGCCCTGGTAGCAGCACTGCCTGCCCTGGAGGTCTGCTATCCAGCCCTGGTAGCAGCACTGCCTGCCCTGGAGGTCTGCCTGCCTGCCTGCCAGCCCTGGAGGTCTGCCTGTTAGCCCTGGAGGTCTGCTATCCAGCCCTGGAGGTCTGCTATCCAGCCCTGGTAGCAGCACTGCCTGCCCTGGAGGTCAGCCTGTTAGCCCTGGAGGTCTGCCTGCCTGCCCTGGTAGCAGCACTGCCTGCCTTCCAGCCCTGGAGGTCTGCCTGTTAGCCCTGGAGGTCTGCTATCCAGCCCTGGTAGCAGCACTGCCTGCCCTGGAGGTCTGCCTGCCTGCCTTCCAGCCCTGGAGGTCTGCTATCCATCCCTGGAGGTCTGCCTGCCTGCCATCCAGCCCTGGAGGTCTGCTATCCAGCCCTGGTAGCAGCACTGCCTGCCCTGGAGGTCTGCCTGCCTGCCCTCCAGCCCTGGAGGTCTGCTATCCATCCCTGGAGGTCTGCCTGCCTGCCATCCAGCCCTGGAGGTCTGCTATCCAGCCCTGGTAGCAGCACTGCCTGCCCTGGAGGTCTGCCTGCCTGCCTTCCAGCCCTGGAGGTCTGCTATCCATCCCTGGAGGTCTGCCTGCCTGCCATCCAGCCCTGGAGGTCTGCTATCCAGCCCTGGTAGCAGCACTGCCTGCCCTGGAGGTCTGCTATCCAGCCCTGGAGGACAGCCTGCCTGCCCTGGTAGCAGCACTGCCTGCCCTGGAGGTCTGCTATCCAGCCCTGGAGGACAGCCTGCCTGCCCTGGTAGCAGCACTGCCTGCCCTGGAGGTCTGCTATCCAGCCCTGGAGGACAGCCTGCCTGCCCTGGTAGCAGCACTGCCTGCCCTGGAGGTCTGCTATCCAGCCCTGGAGGACAGCCTGCCTGCCCTGGTAGCAGCACTGCCTGCCCTGGAGGTCTGCTATCCAGCCCTGGAGGACAGCCTGCCTGCCCTGGTAGCAGCACTGCCTGCCCTGGAGGTCAGCCTGTTAGCCCTGGAGGTCTGCCTGCCTGCCCTGGAGGTCTGCCTGCCTGCCTGTTAGCCCTGGAGGTCAGCCTGTTAGCCCTGGAGGTCTGCTATCCAGCCCTGGAAGCAGCACTGCCTGCCCTGGAGGTCTGCTATCCAGCCCTGGAGGACAGCCTGCCTGCCCTGGTAGCAGCACTGCCTGCCCTGGAGGTCTGCTATCCAGCCCTGGAGGACAGCCTGCCTGCCCTGGTAGCAGCACTGCCTGCCCTGGAGGTCAGCCTGTTAGCCCTGGAGGTCTGCCTGCCTGCCCTGGAGGTCTGCCTGCCTGCCTGTTAGCCCTGGAGGTCAGCCTGTTAGCCCTGGAGGTCTGCTATCCAGCCCTGGAAGCAGCACTGCCTGCCCTGGAGGTCTGCTATCCAGCCCTGGAGGTCTGCCTGCCTGCCCTGGCAGCAGCACTGCCTGCCCTGGAGGTCAGCCTGCCAGCCCTGGAGGTCTGCCTTCCAGCCCTGGAGGTCTGCCTGTTAGCCCTGGAGGTCTGCTATCCAGCCCTGGTAGCAGCACTGCCTGCCCTGGAGGTCTGCCTGCCTGCCTTCCAGCCCTGGAGGTCTGCTATCCATCCCTGGAGGTCTGCCTGCCTGCCATCCAGCCCTGGAGGTCTGCTATCCAGCCCTGGTAGCAGCACTGCCTGCCCTGGAGGTCTGCCTGCCTGCCTTCCAGCCCTGGAGGTCTGCTATCCATCCCTGGAGGTCTGCCTGCCTGCCATCCAGCCCTGGAGGTCTGCTATCCAGCCCTGGTAGCAGCACTGCCTGCCCTGGAGGTCTGCTATCCAGCCCTGGAGGACAGCCTGCCTGCCCTGGTAGCAGCACTGCCTGCCCTGGAGGTCTGCTATCCAGCCCTGGAGGACAGCCTGCCTGCCCTGGTAGCAGCACTGCCTGCCCTGGAGGTCTGCTATCCAGCCCTGGAGGACAGCCTGCCTGCCCTGGTAGCAGCACTGCCTGCCCTGGAGGTCAGCCTGTTAGCCCTGGAGGTCTGCCTGCCTGCCCTGGAGGTCTGCCTGCCTGCCTGTTAGCCCTGGAGGTCAGCCTGTTAGCCCTGGAGGTCTGCTATCCAGCCCTGGAAGCAGCACTGCCTGCCCTGGAGGTCTGCTATCCAGCCCTGGAGGTCTGCCTGCCTGCCCTGGCAGCAGCACTGCCTGCCCTGGAGGTCAGCCTGCCAGCCCTGGAGGTCTGCCTTCCAGCCCTGGAGGTCTGCCTGTTAGCCCTGGAGGTCTGCTATCCAGCCCTGGAGGTCTGCCTGCCAGCCCTGGAGGTCTGCTATCCAGCCCTGGAGGTCTGCCTGTTAGCCCTGGAGGTCTGCTATCCAGCCCTGGAGGTCTGCCTGCCTGCCTGTTAGCCCTGGAGGTCAGCCTGTTAGCCCTGGAGGTCTGCCTGTTAGCCCTGGAGGTCAGCCTGCCAGCCCTGGAGGTCTGCCTTCCAGCCCTGGAGGTCTGCCTGCCTGCCTGTTAGCCCTGGAGGTCTGCCTTCCAGCCCTGGTAGCAGCACTGCCTGCCCTGGTAGCAGCACTGCCTGCCCTGGAGGTCTGCCTGCCTGCCCTGGAGGTCAGCCTGTTAGCCCTGGAGGTCTGCCTGCCTGCCCTGGAGGTCTGCCTGCCTGCCTGTTAGCCCTGGAGGTCAGCCTGTTAGCCCTGGAGGTCTGCTATCCAGCCCTGGAAGCAGCACTGCCTGCCCTGGAGGTCTGCTATCCAGCCCTGGAGGTCTGCCTGCCTGCCCTGGCAGCAGCACTGCCTGCCCTGGAGGTCAGCCTGCCAGCCCTGGAGGTCAGCCTGCCAGCCCTGGCAGCAGCACGGCCTACCTGCCTGCCTGCCCTGGAGGTCTGCCTGCCTGCCTGCCCTGGAGGTCAGCCTTCCAGCCCTGGCAGCAGCACGGCCTACCTGCCTGCCAGCCTGCCCTCCCCAGCCACACAGCCCTGCCTGCCTGCCTGCCAGCCCTGGAGGTCTCCCTGCCAGCCCTGGAGGTCTGCCTGCCTGCCTGCCTGCCTGCCTGCCTGCCCTGGAGGTCTGCCATCCTGCCTTCCAGCCCTGGAGGTCAGCCTGCCAGCCCTGGAGGTCAGCCTGTTAGCCCTGGAGGTCTGCCTGCCTGCCTGCCTGCCTGCCCTGGAGGTCAGCCTGCCAGCCCTGGAGGTCTGCCTGCCTGCCTGCCTGCCCTGGAGGTCAGCCTGCCAGCCCTGGCAGCAGCACGGCCTACCTGCCTGCCTGCCCTGGAGGTCTGCCTGCCTGCCTGCCCTGGAGGTCAGCCTTCCAGCCCTGGCAGCAGCACGGCCTACCTGCCTGCCAGCCTGCCCTCCCCAGCCACACAGCCCTGCCTGCCTGCCTGCCAGCCCTGGAGGTCTCCCTGCCAGCCCTGGAGGTCTGCCTGCCTGCCTGCCTGCCTGCCTGCCTGCCCTGGAGGTCTGCCATCCTGCCTTCCAGCCCTGGAGGTCAGCCTGCCAGCCCTGGAGGTCAGCCTGTTAGCCCTGGAGGTCTGCCTGCCTGCCTGCCTGCCTGCCCTGGAGGTCTGCCTGCCTGCCTGCCCCGGAGGTCAGCCCCAGGCAGCCGGGTGGCCTGCCTGCTGCTGCTAGGCCGCTGCCCCGAGCCGCCGACCCCATCGACAGGAACACGAGAGAGTTTACAAGCGAGAGGAGGCCACATATTCGACACCTTTCGTGCTCGTTTTAGTCTCCAGTCTGTTTTGACGTGTGTTATTCTGAATCTGCTGCTTTAACTCAAGGGATTCTGTCGCGATTGATGCCTTGTCCTTCGCTGTATGTTTGCACTGGTGTTGTAAGTCGCCCTCTGTAAGATCATCATTTATTATCTGCCAAGAAATAAAGATCATCATAATGTTCCCCAACTTTCAGCTTCTGGGGAGTTTGTTCCAGAGTGTGACGACTCTCTCTCTATCACCATCTCTCTCTCTATCTCCATCTCTCTATCACCATCTCTCTCTCTATCTCCATCTCTCTATCACCATCTCTCTCTCTATCTCTATCTCTCTATCACCATCTCTCTCTCCATCTCCATCTCTCTCTCTATCTCCATCTCTCTCTATCTCCATCTCTATCTCCACCTCTCTCTCCCTCTCCACCTCTCTCTCTCTCTATCTCTCCCTCTCTCTCACTGTGTGTGTGTGTGTGTGTGTGTGTGTGTGTGTGTGTGTGTGTACAGCAGTGTCTCCGGTTTTCCTTTTGGAATGCCTTGAAGCCGGGGGGGCTTTGCACTCATGAGAACATAGGGTGTCCTTGCCCTCCTTTCGCAGCCCAGGGCATTGAGAGATCCCTAGACGGGGAAATTACTTTCAAACTGCAGTACCGAAATGTGTCCGTTAGATGGTAGCATGCACCAAGGAATGAAGGAAAGTGCAAAACAAAATGAAAAGGCACATCGCCTGGGCGAAAAATAATCGTAACAAATCAACGGGGGCATTTCTCCGAAAACTAACACCGGGGCAGTGCTCAGGGGGGTCCCACCTCGTGGCCACCCGGTTTGGGGGGCGATCGGGGCCGGTTCCGAAAATCGCTAAATCTCCCATAGCCAGCCCACGCTCCATCCGATAGAGCAATGCCGGGCGGCCGGCCGGCAACTACGGATCATAACAAATCAACGGGGGCATTTCTCCGAAAACTAACACCGGGGCAGTGCTCAGGGGGGTCCCACCTCGTGGCCACCCGGTTTGGGGGGCGATCGGGGCCGGTTCCGAAAATCGCTAAATCTCCCATAGCCAGCACACGCTCCATCCGATAGAGCAATGCCGGGCGGCCGGCCGGCAACTACGGATCATAACAAATCAACGGGGGCATTTCTCCGAAAACTAACACCGGGGCAGTGCTCAGGGGGGTCCCACCTCGTGGCCACCCGGTTTGGGGGGCGATCGGGGCCGGTTCCGAAAATCGCTAAATCTCCCATAGCCAGCCCACGCTCCATCCGATAGAGCAATGCCGGGCGGCCGGCCGGCAACTACGGATCATAAGAAATCAACGGGGGCATTTCTCCGAAAACTAACACCGGGGCAGTGCTCAGGGGGGTCCCACCTCGTGGCCACCCGGTTTGGGGGGCCATCGGGGCCGGTTCCGAAAATCGCTAAATCTCCCATAGCCAGCCCACGCTCCATCCGATAGAGCAATGCCGGGCGGCCGGCCGGCAACTACGGATCATAACAAATCAACGGGGGCAGTTCTCCAGAAACTAACACCGGGGCAGTGCTCAGGAGGCTCCCAGCTATCAGCCACCCTATCCCGGGACCGATGGGAGCACTTTAAAATTTTCGAGTCAGGGGACCAGACGGCCGAGTGAAAAACTTTGAAAAATTTTCTATCTCCTCACTCCCATTGACTTTGCATTAGGGCGACCAGGCGGCCGGCGGAAAAAAAATCATAACAAATCAACGGGGGCATTTCTCCGAAAACTAACACCGGGGCAGTGCTCAGGGGGCTCCCAGCTATCAGCCACCCTATCCCGGGACCGATGGGAGCACTTTAAAATTTTCGAGTTAGGGGACCAGGCGGCCGAGTGAAAAACTTTGAAAAATTTTCTATCTCCTCACTCCCATTGACTTTGCATTAGGGCGACCAGGCGGCCGGCGGAAAAAAAATCATAACAAATCAACGGAGGCATTTCTCCGAAAACTAACACCGGGGCAGTGCTCAGGGGGCTCCCAGCTATCAGCCACCCTACCCTGGGACCGATGGGAGCACTTTAAAATTTTCGAGTCAGGGGACCAGACGGCCGAGTGAAAAACTTTGAAAAATATTCTATCTCCTCACTCCCATTGACTTTGCATTAGGGCGACCAGGCGGCCGGCGGAAAAAAAATCATAACAAATCAACGGGGGCATTTCTCCAGAAACTAACACCGGGGCTGTGCTCAGGGGGCTCCCAGCTATCAGCCACCCTACCCTGGGACCGATGGGAGCACTTTAAAATTTTCGAGTCAGGGGACCAGACGGCCGAGTGAAAAACTTTGAAAAATATTCTATCTCCTCACTCCCATTGACTTTGCATTAGGGCGACCAGGCGGCCGGCGGAAAAAAAATCATAACAAATCAACGGGGGCATTTCTCCAGAAACTAACACCGGGGCTGTGCTCAGGGGGCTCCCAGCTATCAGCCACCCTACCCTGGGACCGATGGGAGCACTTTAAAATTTTCGAGTCAGGGGACCAGACGGCCGAGTGAAAAACTTTGAAAAATATTCTATCTCCTCACTCCCATTGACTTTACATTAGGGCGACCAGGCGGCCGGCGGAAAAAAAATCATAACAAATCAACGGGGGCATTTCTCCAGAAACTAACACCGGGGCTGTGCTCAGGGGGCTCCCAGCTATCAGCCACCCTACCCTGGGACCGATGGGAGCACTTTAAAATTTTCGAGTCAGGGGACCAGACGGCCGAGTGAAAAACTTTGAAAAATATTCTATCTCCTCACTCCCATTGACTTTACATTAGGGCGACCAGGCGGCCGGCGGAAAAAAAATCATAACAAATCAACGGGGGCATTTCTCCAGAAACTAACACCGGGGCTGTGCTCAGGGGGCTCCCAGCTATCAGCCACCCTACCCTGGGACCGATGGGAGCACTTTAAAATTTTCGAGTCAGGGGACCAGACGGCCGAGTGAAAAACTTTGAAAAATATTCTATCTCCTCACTCCCATTGACTTTGCATTAGGGCGACCAGGCGGCCGGCGGAAAAAAAATCATAACAAATCAACGGGGGCATTTCTCCAGAAACTAACACCGGGGCTGTGCTCAGGGGGCTCCCAGCTATCAGCCCCCCGGGTCTGGGGGCATTGTTTTTCTTTTTAATCATTTTGAGCATTTCCCCCAGTTTAGAGATGTGTGCCCCTAGACAACCCATTGAGAATAACTATGAAATGTTCTGAAGTTTTGATTTTCAAATGTCGGTGAAAATTGAAAAACGTCATATATTCTTCAAAGGAAGCATGGGGCGATGGTAGGGAGAGTCCCCGCAGCGTGCCTCGGCGGCGATGGGAGCGTTTTCGATGTCCCCGCCCCCCCCCCATAGGGATAGAAGGGGAGTTAGGTGACCAGGCGTCCCGGGTCCCAAAAATCGAAAAATTAATATAGAATGCTTTTTAATCCAGAAATAAAGTAGGGGGCAGTCCTGGTGAGAGTCCCAGCCACAGCCCCAGTGTGTTTTGGAGCCGTTTGGGGCCGGGTGAAAAACTTTGAAAAATGTTCTATCTCCTCACTCCCATTGACTTTACATTAGGGCGACCAGGCGGCCGGCGGAAA
The DNA here is from genome assembly GCF_036373705.1 of Amia ocellicauda. Classification (NCBI taxonomy): domain Eukaryota; kingdom Metazoa; phylum Chordata; class Actinopteri; order Amiiformes; family Amiidae; genus Amia; species Amia ocellicauda. The sequence goes on from NW_027102846.1 coordinate 28,056, forward strand.
AAAAATCATAACAAATCAACGGAGGCATTTCTCCGAAAACTAACACCGGGGCAGTGCTCAGGGGGCTCCCAGCTATCAGCCACCCTATCCCGGGACCGATGGGAGCACTTTAAAATTTTCGAGTTAGGGGACCAGGCGGCCGAGTGAAAAACTTTGAAAAATTTTCTATCTCCTCACTCCCATTGACTTTGCATTAGGGCGACCAGGCGGCCGGCGGAAAAAAAATCATAACAAATCAACGGGGGCATTTCTCCGAAAACTAACACCGGGGCAGTGCTCAGGGGGCTCCCAGCTATCAGCCACCCTATCCCGGGACCGATGGGAGCACTTTAAAATTTTCGAGTTAGGGGACCAGGCGGCCGAGTGAAAAACTTTGAAAAATTTTCTATCTCCTCACTCCCATTGACTTTGCATTAGGGCGACCAGGCGGCCGGCGGAAAAAAAATCATAACAAATCAACGGGGGCATTTCTCCGAAAACTAACACCGGGGCAGTGCTCAGGGGGCTCCCAGCTATCAGCCACCCTATCCCGGGACCGATGGGAGCACTTTAAAATTTTCGAGTTAGGGGACCAGGCGGCCGAGTGAAAAACTTAGAAAAATTTTCTATCTCCCCTAGGTGACCAGGCAGCCGGAGCTGATTTTTCTGACCCCTAAAACAATTATTAAAAGGTATTTTTTCGCCAAACTAAGACTTTTAAAATTCAAATAGGATGATTATCTACTGCCCCAGTGGGTTTTTGAACCATTTTAAGCCTTTTTGACAGTTTTCATTTTTCCCCCATTGACTTCAATGGGAGTTAGGTGACCAGTCCTCCGACTTTTGAACCTCTCCTGGGGGGGCTGTGAGCCCCCGATTTCTTTGCAAAGCACGTCATTCGATTCGTCTCAGTCCCCTCTATATACCCCGTGTGTTTGTTTTCTCGAAAAACCCCCGGAACACGGTTTTTTAGGGGGGGGGTGGGGGGGGGGTACTTCGGAGCCATTTGGGGGGGGGTAAACGACATTTCCCGAAATTAATTTTAACACAGCCTTCCTCAGAATCGCTTTTCCAACAAAATCCTTTTTATTTCGAGTCTCTACGATGTTCCTAAGTGGTCGAAACCACTTTTGGACAGTTTTTACACCAAACGGCTCGGGCGCACAGCGGGCCGTGTGCCGATGGGCGGTTCTCGCGGGTCTGAGGCGGGGCTAGGCTGCTCGCGGCGGGCATGGGAGTGCCGTGTGCAGCCGCCACAGTGTTCCAGGCTGTCAGCATTTCTCTACGGTGCCGGGGGAAATACAGGAACTGGGTTTTTGAAGACACTTAGTGCAATGAGAGAGGTCAAAACTGAGCTAAGGGCACTTGCTGGAGGAAAGTGGCTGGGCCCCGCTAGCTCTTTTACGGACACTTTCTGGACTTGGCCCGGGATTTTCAGACGGTTCTTTGCGACTGTCTGATCATCCAGCGAAATGCAAGGGGGGGAACGGTCCCGGCCGCACCCCGCGTTTCAGGCCTCGTCGGCGGCCCGCTCCGGCGGCTGCGCCCGCTAAGTCTTCGCGGCCCGCCGTGGAGAGTGTGTATGCTGCCCGCCCCAGACGTTCACCCCAAGGGCTTGCGGGCCTTTAAGGGTCTGTCTTTCGGGGTTTCACGGGCTCTGACCTCACCTCCCTGTGGTTCCCGACCGGGGTGTATGTATGCTGCCCGCCCCAGACGTTCACCCCAAGGGCTTGCGGGCCTTTAAGGGTCTGTCTTTCGGGGTTTCACGGGCTCTGACATCTCCCCGGTGGTTCCCACGGAACGGACATATGTATGCTGCCCGCCCCCGGCAGGAACCCCAAGGGCTTGCGGGCCTTTAAGGGTGAGTGCGGGGGGCGTACGGGCTCTGACATATCTCCGGTGGCTCCCACGGAACGGACATATGTATGCTGCCCGCCCCCGGCAGGAACCCCAAGGGCTTGCGGGC
>NW_027102847.1:0-35724 GCF_036373705.1 Amia ocellicauda
CTAAAAGATTGGTTTGTTTGAATCTGTCATTTCACGTTGTTTTTAAATGGATACTTAATTGAACTGTTAACAGATTCATTGACAATTTTATGCTAATATGTGCTAATATGTGGTAAAAATGGGGAAGGGAATAAAATGGTTAATTTTATTTTACTTTAATGTAATTTACCACTGAGGAGTTGATCAATACAACCTTGTCCGGGGTAATGAGTGTTTCCGGTACAAGGGCCACTTGTGCCTGGTGTTTGAGATGGTTAGATCAGAATCTGTACAACGTCCTCCGCTTCCGGCCCCTGCCCCTCAAGTACATCAGGCCCATCCTGCAGCAGGTCACCACTGCCCTGAGGAAGCTGGAGACTCTGGGGATCATCCACACTGACCTCAAGCCTGACAACATTATGCTGGTGAACGTGGCCAGGCAGCCCCTCAGAGTCAAGGTGATCGACTTTGGTCTGGCCACCCATGTCTCGGAGGCAGTGCGCTCTGCCTGCAAGCAGACCAGATATTTCAGGTAAGGCCACGCGGCATTGCGTTTTCTAAATACTCCTGTGTGTTCAGTCTGTTGTGTTTACTTAATGTGCTTTGCACGGAACACATGAAGATGTATAGTTGTTAAGCACAATATGGCCAGTGTCTGTAAAATATGGGAGTGAACTTAATTATAGGAGACCAGGGGAAGAAAAAAGAATGTGGATGACAAATCAAAATTTTTAATCTTTCCAAACAGAAAGTATGTTTCCCATAGTTTCACTAAACGTAGTTAAAAGAGGCACATTGACGACTAATGAAAATGCGCAAACTGTGCATTCTCAGAAATAAAACCTGTCTGAAATCACGTCTTTCTTGCCTCATCCACACTGACCCACTGCTTCTTTATGTCCTGTCTCTGCAGGGCTCCAGAGATCATCCTTGGCCTGCCCTACAATCAAGCCATCGATAGGTTGCTGGGCTGCATCATTGCGGAGGTATTTCTGGGGTGGCCTCTGTACCCTGGGGCTTCGGTGTACGATCAAGTCAGAGCTGGAAGCTGCCTTTCCTGTCTAACGTCTAACAGAACTTGCACCTGAAAGAGTATTGAGCAGTAAAGACAAAGTCCTTGTCTCTCTTCTGATGTTCAAATGAGAGGCTTTCAATCATATTTTGTTCTCATCCTGCTAAAACAGTAGGGGATGATTTTTATTATTATTATTATTATTATTATTTTTATTTCTTGGCAGACGCCCTTATCCAGGGCGACTTACAACATAAGTGCAAAAATACAGAGAAGTACAAGGCATCAATCATTACAAATTCAACTTAGCTAAAACATAGCAATTCAAAATAATACATTTTACAAATTCCAATTTACAATTTACACAAGTACAGTAAGAGACTTCCTACATCCTGGACGGTGAAAGCTAAGTGCTGTCAAGATGTAGGGTTACACACGAGGGCTACGGGAAAGGGAGCAAGGAGGAAAACAATCAAGAATGCGAGGAGCATAATAAGCTGAAGTGCTATCTAGCAGGGATAGAGGACTAATATTACAAGTGCTGTCGGAAGAGATGCGTCTTGAGTAAGCGCCAGAATGAGGTCAAAGACTCTGCTGTTTTGACTTCGGTGGGCAGGTCGTTCCACCACTTAGGGGCCAGGGATGAGAAGGAGCGGGCTCTGGAGGAAGGAGAGTGGAGAGGAGTTAGCCTTCTGGCACTGGAGGAGCGCAGTGGTCTGGAGGGGATGTATGGAGAGACAAGTGACTGAAGGTAGCTTGGTGCAGTGTGGTCAAGACACACAGCCTAAAAGCCTGATATACGTGCCTAAATAATTAAATTTACATTCTCTAGTATTTCAAGTGTTTTTTACACCCTCCTTCAGGTCACTTAATAACCATGTGTATAAAATATCTTATATAACCAGTTTCTAAGAATAAAAAGGTAAGGAGCTGCATATGAATTAATCCCATTCCTAATTTTACATATCGGGACTAAATGTTACATCTGAATTTCATCACATGAGACCCCTCCAAAAACAGATGGTTTGTTCCTGGTGGTTTTTAAATCTTAGGGTTCAAGTCCCTAGGTCAACGATAGGAATAGGGGTGGCATTTATATTTTGGGTTAGGGTTAGGATTGGGGTAAGGCCATCCATTAGATTCAGGGTTTCAGTTATAGGGTCTTAAAGTCTGAGGCATAGGTTTAGGAGATCTGGGTTGTTATGATGAAATTAGGGTTAGGTATAGAAGTATTGGGGCCATTAGATTTAGGGGTTTAATTTTAGGATTGTTGGGGTCTGTGGCCTAGGTTGGGGCTTGTGGGTATATTGTGAAATTATGGTTTAATATAAGGGTTTTGGGGCCAGGGTTTGGGATAAGGGTTAGTGCATCCGAATTTAGGGTTAGGGTTGAGATAGAGGGATCTGTTTAACATGGGGTAAATTGGGGTTAAGGTTAAGGTGATTGCTTGGGGTTTGGGTTAGGATTTGGTCAATTCTGAATATGCTTAAGGATGAATGAATAATAAAGAAGGTTTGTTTTAGAATCTTTCATTAAGTCCCTGGGGATAGATTGTGTTTAATTTATGAATCCAATGTCTTTCTCTCGTTTGTTGTTGTGTTGTGTTCAAGTTATGATCGGTTTCTAATCCTGTGACTGTCATTTGTTGTATATGGTGTTGTATGAAATGTTGAACTATGCATATGTGTGTATCCTTTTGTTTGTTATTATTGTAAATGTGTTGGCTAATTCTGGTAGTGATCTGTTTTTTTTGTTTCTCCTATACACCTTAAGTTACAAGTTTTGCATTGAATAAGATATGACATTTTTGGTTGTGTGTGAGATGCCTGGCGGAATGTTGTGTGTATTTTTATATATTGTATTTGTAATGTAGGCCAGCTGACGGAAGTAGATAGGTTTGGGCTTGGGTTTTTGGTTTGTGTTTTGACATTTATTATGAACGAAACTAGACTTTTGTTTTTACGATATGCAGGTATTATTTTGTGGTTTGGAAGTATCTGGGTAGTACGGAAGAGTATTAGGGCCACGGAAAAAAAAAAAGTACCCCTGTGTTTCGAGCATAAACTCGGAATTCCAAGTTTAAAGTAGAAATTTCGAGGATAAAGTCGAAATAACATTTCAACAATAAAGTCAGCATTTTTACTTTAAAGTCAGAATTCCGAGTTTATTGTCGGAATTAAGTTTTGAGAATAAAGTCGGAATTCCAAGATTAAAATAGAAATTTAGAGAATAAAGTCAGCACTTTAATAAGGTCTAAAACGTCATATGGCATCTGAGTCTTGTCATAATGCCGTCTACAGAGGATGTAGTGAAAACCTACTTTAATATGGGATTTAACAATAAGGAAATTCTCTCTCTTTTAGCACATAGGCATCATGTAATCATAAGCATTAGGACTTTGACAAGATTGTGCCAAAAGTTGAATTTGTTTAGAAGGAAGAATGCATCAAATGTGGACGAGGTGGCTTCATTCGTGCAAGGTGAACTAGCGAACGATGGCCAGATGCAAGGATATCGATGGCTACACCTGCGGGCGATACAGAGAGGATATGTTGTATCTCAAGACACAATAAGACAACTTATCAAGTTGATCGATCCTCAGGGCGTGGAGCTAAGGCGGATGCGACGTCTCAGGCGAGTTTCATGTATGGACGCAGCACAGCAAATCAAAGGATTGAGTCGTGGTGGGGCATCTTAAGGAAGCAAAGTGCACAGTTTTGGATTAATCTTTTCCAAAGACTCCACCATGACGGATACTTCTCGGGTGATTTCTTGGATAAAAGTCTTATCCAGTTCTGTTTCCTCAACCTTATTCAGGTAAACATACCTTTCATTTTAGCTTTCATAATATACAAATCATCATCCTCATGTGTCGGTGAGCAATGCACACCCTAATTGTTTTCGTCCGTGCTGTATATGTGCCTATGTGCGTAATAGTACGCATATGTGCTTACGTGGGTAATAGGTTACTTATGAGAATAGCGCTCTCTATCTCTCTCCAAATATATATACACTCACCTAAAGGATTATTAGGAACACCTGTTCAATTTGTCATTAATGCAATTATCTAACCAACCAATCACATAGCAGTTGCTTCAATGCATTTAGGGGTGTGGTCCTGGTCAAGACAATCTCCTGAACTCCAAACTGAATGTCTGAATGGGAAAGAAAGGTGATTTAAGCAATTTTGAGTGTGGCATGGGTGTTGGTGCCAGACGGGCCGGTCTGAGTATTTCACAATCTGCTCAGTTACTGGGATTTTCACGCACAACCATTTCTAGGGTTTACAAAGAATGGTGTGAAAAGGGAAAAACATCCAGTATGCGGCAGTCCTGTGGGCGAAAATGCCTTGTTGACGCTAGAGGTCAGAGGAGAATGGGCCGACTGATTCAAGCTGATAGAAGAGCAACTTTGACTGAAATAAGCACTCGTTACAACCGAGGTATGCAGCAAAGCATTTGTGAAGCCACAACACGTACAAACTTGAGGCGGATGGGCTACAACAGCAGAAGACCCCACCGGGTACCACTCATCTCCACTACAAATAGGAAAAAGAGGCTACAATTTGCACAAGCTCACCAAAATTGGACAGTTGAAGACTGGAAAAATGTTGCCTGGTCTGATGAGTCTCGATTTCTGTTGAGACATTCAGATGGTAGAGTCAGAATTTGGCGTAAACAGAATGAGAACATGGATCCATCATGCCTTGTTACCACTGTGCAGGCTGGTGGTGGTGGTGTAATGGTGTGGGGGATGTTTTCTTGGCACACTTTAGGCCCCTTAGTGCCAATTGGGCATAGTTTAAATGCCACGGCCTACCTGAGCATTGTTTCTGACCATGTCCATCCCTTTATGACCACCATGTACCCATCCTCTGATGGCTACTTCCAGCAGGATAATGCACCATGTCACAAAGGTCGAATCATTTCAAATTGGTTTCTTGAACATGACAATGAGTTCACTGTACTAAACTGGCCCCCACAGTCACCAGATCTCAACCCAATAGAGCATCTTTGGGATGTGGTGGAACGGGAGCTTCGTGCCCTGGATGTGCATCCCACAAATCTCCATCAACTGCAAGATGCTATCCTATCAATATGGGCCAACATTTCTAAAGAATGCTTTCAGCACCTTGTTGAATCAATGCCATGTAGAATTAAGGCAGTTCTGAAGGTGAAAGGGGGTCAAACGCAGTATTAGTATGGTGTTCCTAATAATCCTTTAGGTGAGTGTATATATGAGAGAGAGAGAGAGGACCATTGTCCCATAGAGAATAACAGCAGAGAGACACAGTTCTAACCTTGGTTACTCATTTCTTTGTTTATTGTGCAGGATGAAGTTGATGAAGTGGTGAGAACATGGAATTCTCACAAAATCCGACCAATGGGTCATGGTGTGATTACAGGCCGTCCTGTTTTGATGTATACACTCCTAGAAATGTATGGTGCGGAAGACACACTCAAGCCAGTTGACATAGAGGAAGTGGCTGTGTGTAAGGAGGAATGTGTAGCTAAAAGTCAGTACCCCTGTGATGAAACTGTTTTTGAGTTATGCTGTCTTCTAATGCAGGAAAAAGGATGGGATGCTCCTAAAGATGCATTTTCCGCAGCAGAATTGTACACCTTGCAGAGAATGGAAATAATAAATAGTATCTAGGATATTAGAGTTACTGTAATATAGCTCAGCTTCTACCAGGTGTACATATTTAGTTTTGGTAGTTTGAACAGGCTTTGTACACTTGTGAACAGCAGCACTACAGTTTTTTTGCATATTTGCTTTCTGTATTAAGTTATTATGGAAAAAAATGAGGATAGAGTTAATCGCATATGGTATGTGAATAGTTGAATAGTTGATCCTTACAAACAAATAATGCAACATGCAAGCACACTGAATAGTAAAATAACTTTGCAAACATACGCAACAACATTCATGGATTTTAGACATGAGGACACATTTAAAGTGTATGTGAGTATATGTATTCCTAGCTATGTTCATGTGTGTGTGTGTTAATTGGTTAAATTAAGTTCTATGGGCACACTATAAGAAATTGAAGTTTGTTAGTTTAATTAACCTCTTTTAATAAACCATTGTGGCTCATCCAGACTTGAAAGGACATTTCAAATACAAAAAACAAGTTGTTTTAGTAACAAAGTATTGCTTAATTACCCTGTATGTCCAACAGACATGTTAAAGTAAATGTACGTGTTAAGAGCATCAGCAATGAAAAAAAAAAAGTAAAACTCCCTTCAAAATGATTTGGAGATGAATAGCACAACATGGTAAAGCTATAAGCTAAAAGTGCATGGGGAGTATAAACATTTTAATCTGAAATGTGCAGTGTATAGCCTTAAAACACAAGAGGTAGTAATAAAACACTGGAAATGTTCAACAATGTAAATGTAAAATTTACAAAATGTAAATAAAATGTGAAGGAATATTGCATAATTAACACCATAAAAGCACTACAGTGTATTTTTGTGTTTGTGTATCTGACAACACAGTTGATTGTTTTCATTGTCTTCCTAATGTTTCTTTTGGACAGCAGATGAGGTGAGGTGTATTTTTCCTCTGGTTTTTGTTAGGCCAGAGATAGGTATAGTTCAGGAGAAGTTCTAAGGATAGGATAAGCTGTAGCGTCGATGTAGTCTGAAATAACGCACATAATGGAAAAATGACCAGCTAAAAGATACCGTCATGTCTAAGAGGGCTGTAGATGGAGGGGATGACTGCTCGTGTTCCTCTCTAATGTAAAAGCCTGCAATTTTTCAAAACCTCACATTGCTACATAAACTAGACTATGTCCATCACCCAAATATTGCTCTCCAGAACAATATTGAACTCTGCACGAAACTGTGGATAATTGTCATAGTGGTCACACAGCTGCAGTATCATGCCACATGTGCGTCCAACTGGCCATCGACTGAAATCAGACATCATCTCAAATTCGATGCTGATGCTGCGTGAGACAATACGATTGGAGCCTGGAGTTTTTCATCATCTAGTTCCCGGATATACTTTTTCAGGTGATTCTCCACTTCTTTTTGTTTTCCTGTCATCTCAGCTGGGAACGCCAACAGCCTCAACACCTTCTTTGATGTTGGATGGAGGTCATCATAGAGCCTTTTCAGTTCTTCATAGTCCACTGCAATGCATGGTTTTATGATGTCCCTCCAACAGTCAATGACAAACATTGGTTTTTGAACAAGCTCTTTGTGAGCAAGTTCCATCAAAATTGCTGAAAGTGTATCAGCAGTGACTCTTTTTCTGCATTCATAGTTGTCAAGCACCTCTATGAGGTCCTCGTAGTCAACAGAAGTGAAGTCTTGTAAGGCTTGCTTCAGGATCTCTCGTTCTTACAAAATGAAGAAAGCTATCTATTAAGTTTGCTGTACACTACTCCATATAGCATCTCCTCAACAAAAGGTGGTGCAAGCTTGATGGGAAGGTAGTGGACATCTTGATACCCTCTCAAGAAAATCTGACCAATGGCACAGTGAGTGTTGTTCCTAGGGTGCAGAGTTCATAGAACTCCTGCCAGAAAGCACTGTAGGTATCTCTGAGAACCCCCGAACCAGCTCCTGGTTCAACAGAATTATCTGGGAGAATGCACATCACCAACAGTGGTCTGGTGATTGTTTCTGGGTCTGAAAATGCTTCTATCATGTCACTGAGGACATTTACATGACGTACAGGTTCTTCGATTGGGCCAAATGTAATTTTGGGATCCAATACATTATGTGGGTGATCTGTTACTACCTCTAAAAGATGCATTTGCACAATTCCATCATCTTCCAATCTTCCCTCTTGGATTGCTGTGCGGTCTGACAGACCTATGGTGACAAACAGATTTTCAGAAACTGACTGACCTGCCACTGGGTGATGAAGAGAGAAAAGGTCACCACCATCTTCTGAGTCTGAGGACTGTAGTTTTTGCTCAGTTGCAAGGTAAAAATGCAACATTGGTAATTTGACATATATTGTGCCAATTGACATATCCTGAGAGAGAGAGTTTTGCTTGAAGTCTGACTCAGAACCTTTGCTTGATGCACCATTTGGGAAAAAGAGGGATTTATCTTCATTTAAGATCTCATTAAATCCAGAATGAATATCCATATTGACTTTTCTAGTGGATCCTCATCACTTTCATTAGATTCCTTTCTTAATTTCATTTTCTCCCTAAGTTTTTCTAGAAGACCCATTTTTCGTTTTGGAACAGGCTTCTGTGTTCTACAAAAATTGTAGAGTGCAAGTCTGTCTCCATAAGATGGAATGCAGTTTGCCAAAGCTCCATCCTCCATAAGAAGGATGACATCTTGGTCTATCTGTAAAGAAAATGCTTGATGAGTACAGGGACACACTATTGATTTTATATATATAATCAATAGTGTGTCCCTGTACGGTATATGTACAATATCTGATATCAATAGCTTTTACTACATACATCAATAACAGTAATGTAATATATTTGGGATAACTTCAGTACTTTCATATAATATTAAATCAGGTGATCAGCGATAAAACACTGTCTTCTGTTATTATTGTAATTATACCAGCCTGACATTGTGACACTCACTAACATGTGGTCACATTTGTGAATATGTAATGTATGTGTTATTATTTTATTACATTTGTTTTAACACAATTCAACACTGCTGTCCTGCCCCTAGCAACCTAACCAGGCACAACAACTTTGGTTGGTTATGATATTTTCACAGTAGGCTACTTCATTCACATGCACAGTTCTGTATCCCATACATAGGTAGCCCATATATGGCCCGGAGCTCCATTATATAAGTAACGTAACTACTGCGGCGGTGGCGTAATGTATTACGTTCCGTGTATATGACGTATGAGTGGGGGCACAAATGGGGCTACCCAGAGGGCCACCTATGTAGGCTATGGGATACAGAACTGTGCATGAATGAAGTACTGTCTTCATATGGGGAGTGTTACCTTTTGCTCTTCGAGGAGCTGGAGAGCTTCCTCTGGCACTCCCCGCTCTCGGAGGAACTCAATAACGGATGTATTCATAACTGCAAAATAGCATAACATAACTGTGACAAATCTGAAATGTTAAAAATGCATTGACTATTGATTTTGGTGGTGTTTGTAATGTGGAGTAGGCTACATGTGGTAAATAAGGAGAGAGTTAATTGTATGGACTTGTGCTGTTGCGTACACGGACAGCTGTGGACACTGTCCATGGACGTGTTCAGTTCTGTTTATAGCCTACTACTTTCTGGAGTCTCTGCACATTATCGATCCAGCCATATAGCCTACTACGTTTTGACATGGTCTTGTTAATATACGTAACGTTTAACTTGATATAACATACCTTTAGTACGTACTAGCGTGCATGTGGCTTGCTCTCATGTCATGGTATGTGTTCCCTCACAATGTATTTTGACTTTTATCTCAGAATTGCGACTTTATTCTCAAAACTTAATTCCGACAATAAACTCGGAATTCTGACTTTAAAGTCGAAAATGTTATTTCGACTTTATTCTCGAAATTTCTACTTTAAACTTTGGAATTCCGAGTTTATGCTCGAAACACGTGTACTTTTTTTTTTTTTTCGTGGCCCTAATACTCTTCCGTAGTGTTTGCTAGTTGTTGTTTTTGAAAGTTTAGTTTAATAAAGTTATTGATTTTAACTGTGTATTGTGAGTAGGTAGTAAAAAAGGGTATAATAATTTTATTATCTTTAGTTTTGCGTTGCAAGAATGTTTTTTGATATTCCTAACAAAGGTTCTGTTATGACCTCTCTGGGTAAGTGCTTGAAATAGTGTGGTGGTGGCTTTTTCAATTTCTGTGTGTTCTGTGCAAATGCAATGGAATCTGAACAATTGTGATTTGATAAGGCCTCTTAAGGTGTGCTTGGGGTGAAAACTGTGCTGATGTGCAAGGGCGTCTGTTTCTTTGAAAAAACCTTTTGTGTCTAAAATGTTAGTGCTTGACAATTGCAGGCCTTTGTAGGTGCAAGTGTCTAGAAAGTTTATTTGGGTCTTGTGAATGGTGCTGGCTACTTTAATGTGAGGGTGATGGTGATGAAGTTTATGTATGAATGTGTCAAACTCTACTAGTGAATGGGGTCAGATTCCCCATATATCATCGAGAAATCTGAAATAGTGAGTAGGTAATTGAGTGCATTCTTTCATCATGGTCTGCTCCCAATCCTCCATATAGATATTGGCATAGGCTGGTGCGAACCTCTTGCCCATAGCTTATGCAATTATGTTGTAAGTCGCCCTGGATAAGGGCGTCTGCCAAGAAATATTATTATTATTAATAATAATAATAATAGCTGTGCCTTTGGTTTGCAGAAAATATTCACTGTTAAATTTGAAGTCGTTTCCTGCTAAGCTAATTTCTAATAATTGTAGGATCCGGTCTGTTGTTATCTGGATATAGTTTGATGTAGTAGGTTTCGGGTTCTCTCCTCACTCTTGCTCTCCACCACACCCTCCTTGTCCTTTCACCAACCAACTACTGAGACAAAGAAGTGGAAAGGTCTCCTGATTATATAGCCCAGGTCTGATGGGCTGCACCTGTGTTGATTCATCAGCCATGGGGTGTTTCAGCTCTGCGGCACTCTGGGGATTTCCACATCCCTGTCCTCGGTCCTGATCCTGGAAGTGCTGCCAGCCTCATGCTGCTGTCCGTGGTCCTATTGGCCAGAAAGGAGAGGAACCAAGCAGCACACAGCAATCATCTATGACCCGCCTGCTCATCCTGCTACTATATATATTTATATTTACATTGTAGCGGGCTGGGGGGCCTTTCACAAAAAGGGCTTGTTTGTAGGCACGGTCTGGTCTTGAAACACACAGTAGGGAGGCAGACAGAGGGCACAAAACAGGCTTTCTGTTGGTTTTTTGCTTCCCACAATGACAGGCAAAGTGTCTAAACAAAACCAGACAAAACCTAGCTGTCCCCATCTGCAAACAAAACACTAATAATAATGATAACAGTAAATGCCCAGGTCGTGCAGGCTTGCACTGTATAAATAAATAAATCGTATTTTAAAAAAAAACAATGAACAAACTCCAGGAGATTGAGCCATACAAAGAATTCTTTTAAAGGACTTTATTAAATAAAGAACTTTACAGACTGCGCTGCCCGCCTGTGCCCACCTGATCAGTGGAGTTTCACAGCTGGACAATTGACTAAGTCGACTGTATACGAAAGTATACCTGGAATTAGGGCTGTGCGATATGACGACAGAAAAACGTCTATCGTTTCATATTATGCTCTATCGTTTATATAGTGGTGTCGCAAATCCCACTCTTTACGGCAGTATTTTTCGTCGTTTGGACGCTTTGCGTTCTTCCCGGTTCTTCCACACGTGCCGGATGCGGGAAGAAATGTGCATCAGAAACACGGACAGACATGGAGGAGAGACAACTGACACACAATAACCAACATAACCAAGAGATCCTGTAATGCACAAGCGCACACGTTCCGCCCAGCTCTTGTCGCCGATCTGCAAGCTCCCCCCACCCCCGCTAATTTAGATTATATCATTTGTATAAAATTAATAATAACGTTTAATTGCATTTTAATACATTGGAAAGCAATACAAATACATGCAGAAAATATCATTTTCTTTTTATTAAGATGGTGAAGTGGTTCAACAGTTTTATTAATAATAATATAACTATTTTGTATTAACACGTGGTGTACCGGTCAGCAGAATCGAGACGCGACAGTCAGAGTAGAAATGTGCCACTATAAACCTGGCTGTGGTAAATCTACCTGAATCTATAGCATTTTACAGGGCATGTGTTGCGTGATTACTATTACTTGTGTTATTGTTGTTATGTGAAAGTAAATAATAACGTGTGTTTTTTATATATATATATATATATATATATATATATATCCCATAACAACATAACACAAGTAATAGTAATCGCACTACACTTGCCCTGTAATATTTTGCATTCTGTATGTCCCACGACAGCCGGCATGTAGTATTTGTTAGTTTTGCATATTTAATGATTAACGAAATACTTGTAGTTTGAATGTTTTTGGTCATATTTTCTAGCTTGATTGGAATAAAAACAAGAAATATCGAGATATATCGTGTATCGCCCAAACGTCTAAAAATATCGCCCAGCCCTACCTGGAATATACTTTTACAACTTAACAGCTTTAGCTGAAGTATTATAACAAATGGAAGTTGAGCTATTTAAAATGTTACTGCATTTCAAATGTCATTTAGTTTGTTAACCCTGAAATGGAATACGTTTTACCTTAACGGAAGGGCTTTTCTCTTTATTGTGTCTTACAGATGCAGAGTCAGTCTTTGGTGTGCGTTCCATTATTACATTCATTTACCAGACTTTTTTTTTTTTTTAATTGTAAAACGTAACTTTTGCCCTTTTTGGTGCCAATAGCATAGAGCAGTGGTTTTCAAACCAGTCCTGGAGTACCCCCTGCCCTGCTGGTTTTTGTTCCAACTGAGGTCTTAATTGCTTAATTGAATCCTTAATTGCCCTAACAAAGCAATATAACATTCAATTAAGTAATTAAGACCTAGGCTGGAACAAAAATCAGCAGGGCAGGGGGTACTCCAGGACCGGTTTGAAAACCCCTGCCATAGAGGAAATGTTCCTCCTCAATCTGCTCTCTGATTGGAGGGCTTTACTGACTGAGTCCCTCACCAGCTGTAGACTGTAGTAACCAATAATGAATGCGCTTCATCTTTAAACCTTGCAAATGTAAAAGCGTTACTCGTTTTTAACGATTTCATGCTCATTTACAAAACTGTATCTACTTGAGCTTTGTAAACGTTGACTTTTGGAATTTCCTTGAACATTTTGTATTTTGTTATGCTTTTCAGATGGATCTTTATTTAATTAATCTCCACAATAAGGATTCAAGAACACACTTCAGAAAGAACAGAAGACTCACACACTGCCTTATCGTCTTACCCCAATGAACCTCAAGGAAGCACCTTCCTGAGATCTGTGCTAACTGCTCCAGGTGCTACTTTGCAGTCTGAAATGACAGGAAAAAATGGCAATAAAACCCAGAAGACAGTCCTTGGAGGAGGGAGTCTCTCACCTTCACAAGCCTCTAGGACATCTGCTTCCAGTGACTCCTCCTGATTTCTCTCCGATTACCAGTCTACCCGCTGACATGTACGATATGGAGGAATCCAATTCTGAGACCTGTGACGCCTCTTTCCCCTCAAGGATGTGTTTCACTTGACTTGGATGTACATTGTAACTGATAGCGCTCCTTCAGGACTTTCAACCAATTATAAGGCCGGCCTCAAAACCATTCACTCATCATCTGTTTATGCGTCCCTTGGCCAGACAATGCTGGGTGCATTCTTTCCTTTGCAGAATTGCTTTGTTAACAGTTCCCAGAAGTGGCAAAATGGGCCATGAAAGAAATGCAATATTTTCAGTAGTAGGGGTGTTTGAATGTGTAGACTGACAAGGAATAGAGATGTACAACATTTGGGATCGTGACCAAAAAAGGTTTTATTAGCAGCATGGAGTGATAAACGGGGTCAACATCTATGCAAAAAATGTTTGAAAAGCCACACTTCAATTAAAGGATATATACATTGTAGCTGATTGATGAAAATAAGCTGCTAGTTACAAAACTGAAATGGAAACATTGCAATGAATTACAATAGTTTATCAATGGCAAGAAAAGGATCTGAAAGTAACAATCAATACTTTTCACTACATGGAATCACTTTCCCCATCTTACTGGTAATGCACTGCTTATCTGAATAGAAAGTAAATGCACATTTTACCACTTGCATTATATGAACACATACATCACTAGTAGAATAGTTTTTGGATCGGATACATTTTTTTAATAAATTCGGAATTGTGTAAAGTACATTTAAAAGATGAAAGACTACAAAAGTAATTTGTGCTTACACTTGCATTGTTCAGAATTCTGTCCTTCCTTTTTAAAAAGGAAAACAAACAAAAATAATCTATTCCAAAATCCCTCGGTGATCACCTACAACAGGAGATTCTGACATTGACCTGGTTTGCAAAGAGTTCAGGAACACAGTCTTCTTGGTGGGCAATGGAAATTACGCATTACTTTAAAAAGGTTTTGTCCAGGGTGTAAAAAAACATTAGGGGTTGACCATAGTTTCACTATAGGGGGAGTCCGGTATTGAACCGAATAAGTCATCCAAGGAGGGCGAGGGTAAAGCACTGCTCAAGAGAGGCAGCGTAGACAAGTTGGGAGCAGGTTGTCTGAGTGATGCTGAAGGTGGTGCTACATTCGATGTGGTTGGGCTGGAGTGCAGTACTTTAATTACATTATAGTGTAGCGTTATGATGGGTTATTTTGATAAGAGCATTTTAGCTCTGAGCTGAAGCACTGATCCAAAGAAGACCTCTCCTCCCAAAGTTATCAGATTTCCTTAAAACGTGGGACTGGTTTGCATCAAAGTGACAGTCTGGGAGGATGGCACCGAGAATAGGCCAAATAGTTTGGAATCCTGCGGTGAAATGTCTGGGGAAGGGGGCCTGTAGGTAATAAAAACTCTTTGAAATGGACAAGAGCCGAAATCCAGACGCAGAGCTACGAACCCGGGCCAACCGGCATTTCCAAAAGATGGCATGGATTGACATCATTCATAAATCAAGCCCCCCTCCAATAGGACACTGGGGGCTGAAACCGAAATCCAATCTCAAAAACCAATCACCTATTGATCTGACAGACATATAAAGAACAGCGCACAGCCTCTCTCTCTCTCTCTCTCACCTGAACCAGAAACTCGCTGCCACAGCTCAACCTGTAGCTCTGTTGCCCGAACTGGAACCAGAAACCAACCAAGTCTTTGCCGGCAACAGAAGAGTTAAACTGGGAGAAGGAGATTGAGCTGTACGAAGAATTCTTTTAAAGGACTTTATTAAATAAAGAACTTTACAGACTGCGCTGCCCGCCTGTGCCCACCTGATCAGTGGAGTTTTACAGCTGGACAATTGACTAAGTCGACTGTATACGAAAGTGTCAGTCATTTAAATAGCTATTTGAGTCTTAAGAAACTTGACCCTTGGAACGAACAGGGCCCTGCTTTCCTCAAAGACTTTGTCTTCAAGTAACTACGGTGGAAATCCTGCTTATAAAGAAGATTTTGTGCACAACCTTAGAGCCTTCAAACCAGTGGAAAATCTGTTTGGAAAAGACTCTACTTTCGCGAAACCCCAACTTCCAAGTGCATCGACTGAGTGGAAGTTCTTGGACAAAGCCGAACCGGACTGCCTTTGTTCCAAACCACACAGACCTAATGCCGTGTGCTGTTATCTGAACCCGAAGACAGAGAGGCCTCTCTGCGACGAAGTTCAGATAAGTTTAACAGTTTGGAGTTTGTGATTCATGACATTTGAGAAATGTTAATCTGTGATTCATAACTCTAGAATGTGTAATATCATTTAGTTTTCTTAAATATAAATGTGTGTTGCATTAAACTGTTTCGTTGATAATTTTAGAAATAAAACCTGTCAACGCCAAGAAATATCTTCTCATTCCTGTTTAACTGTTTAGTCTGAAATTGACACAAGTTAATAGACACCAGATTATAGATGGCCCTGCCTATCCTTAATCATTGAATAATAATCAGTTAAGGGAAATTGTGGTAACAAGTAATGATAGGATCTTTCTCGGCACCTAAACGTAAATGAGACTGATATATATGTAACGAGATGTTACCTGACATTAAATACTAACCTGCGTAGTTATTTAATGTCTGACTAACAATACTAATGAGAGTGTGACGTCCTCTAGGACCAAAGGAAAGGATCCAAGTGCAGGCTTTTAGAGTTGAAGCAGATAATCCAATAAGGGCAAAATGAGAGAGCATAAGCAGGGACAGTCCAGGTCAAACAATAAAGCGAACAGGCTAGTAGGGAGATCCGAAAGGGGTCAAAAATACACAGGAAGGCAATCAAGAAACAAGGCTTAGAAATGATCCAGGAGAGAATGCAAGACTTCACAATGAATCTAGGAAACAGAGGGGTTTAAGCACTGTGAAGGAGAGAGGGATTGAACAAGGTGAATGAAGGATTGACCAATGATAGGAGAGGAGGACAGAACAGGTGCACCTGGTAGGGAAGAATGTGGAAAGACTGGTTTGACTGGATAAAGGAAAGGAGAAGCACTAAAACTAGTATTCGGGAGAGGGAGACCTCTGGTGGTGAACTAAGGTAGAAACAGGGGAGACCGTGACAGAGAGACTCAGCTTCGTCTTACTAACCAGTATTGTAGTCAATGTGTTTATAACCTTTTTTGTTTAATGACTTGTGTGTTATCATATGCGATCCCATGGTCTTTGATTTGGTCACGGAAGTGATTAGTCTTTGATTTGTTGATCTAGAGTTTTAATTTTAATTAGTTTTTCCCTTTTGTATAATTAGTGTAGTGCTACATTTAGTCTTTGTTTTTGAATACATTTGACAATTTATTTATTTGTCTGCGTCCAATTATTACAGAAATTGAGTTCTACAAGATTCCAGGATTCGTGACAAGGTGATACTATAAATTCACTTCTTTAATTGAAATTTATAAGTGTACCTTACGCTACAATAGTTTTGTACTTCAAAAGAAATGGTGACGAAGTACTGAAGTAGCTCTTCAATATCATCAGTGTTATGCAGATTCTGTTGAGGTAGAATTGACTGAATAACTGAGGATGGTATCTGTAATCTGCAAGGTGTTGTTGAGTGATTTGAAAGTGATTTGTGTGGAAATATGTGGATGTATGTCACTGGTTTTGCTGTTGTATTGAATGCTGGGAGAGGCTTTTTGCAGAAGCAGAAATATTTTCTGGTTCATCTTGCTTGATGAATGGATCCAATTAGTGTTTGCATTTGGTTGTGCTGTGGTGGATTAGCAGTTTTGTCAGCTAGATGTTTGATGGTCGTTTCTGTGGTTGTCATCTTCTTCTGGCTGTTGAAGCTTCTTACAGACAAGTTGGAGAAGTGATGGGAGTTGAACTGTGATTGTTTGTTTGTGTAGGTCCCCCTTTTGCTGCCTAAACAGCCCTGACCCATTGAGGCATGGACTCCACTAGACCTCTGAAGGTGTGCTGTGGTATCTGGCACCAAAACGTTAGCAGCAGATCCTTTAAGTCCTGCTTTCGGCAGTGGACAGGGGTCAGCATAGGCACCCTGACTGGTCTGCGGCTATGCAGCCCCATACACAACAAACTGTGATGCACTGTGTGTTCTGACACCTTTCTATCAGAACCAGCATGAACTTTTTCAGCAGTTTGAGCTACAGTAGCTCGTCTGTTGGATCGGACCACACGGGCCAGCCTTCGCTCCCCACGTGCATCAATGAGCCTTGGCCGCCCATGACCCTGTCCCCGGTTCACTTCTTTTCCTTCCTTGGACCACTTTTGATAGGTACTGACCACTGCAGACCAGGAACACCCCACAAGAGCTGCAGTTTTGGAGATGCTCTGACCCAGTCGTCTAGCCATCACAATTTGGCCCTTGTCAAAGTCGCTCAGATCCTTACGCTTGCCCATTTTTCTTGATTCTAACACATCAACTTTGAGGACAAAATGTTCACTTGCTGCCTAATATATCCCACCCACTGACATAATGTTATGGCTGATGGGTGTATACACACTCAAACACACAGAAATTGTCAGGCCTGATCGCTGCACTTCCCCTGTTCACCACTTGAGGTCATCCTCATCAGCTGAATACTAGCCAGTCTCCCTCTCCAAATTACCAATCATCCAACTAACATTCCACATCACCATGTGCACTTGTCCCAACATCCCTCTGCACTCATTGGTTCTACCTCTCCCAACCAGCTCCACTGACTTCACTCAGCCCTGCACTTATACCCCTGTTTGCCCTTCAACCACTACTAAGTCTTGTCTTCTTCCCAGAGTCATTTCTAAGCATTCCCCACATTGCCTGTCTCTTATTGTTCCTGACCTCTTGCTTACTCCTTACAACCTCCCCTTTTGCCTGTCTGCCCAATCGATTTACGTCTTGACTGTCCTCAACTACGATTATTGGATCTCCCCTTTGTACCTTTGCCAGCCTTCTGGTTGAGTACGCACCTGAATCCACCCGTTAGTCTCCGACTCATTACAGAAATGGAAGACGTCAACACAGATCAACCCAGGTCACTATTAAAACTTCACACTTAGGCACATTTGTTTTGTTTGCACCAATCGTTAATTCTTATGTTAATTTTAGTGTTGTAAGTTTAGTTTTTTTTTTAAGTTCGCAATCTCACCGATCTCAGGATTTCCGATCTCCTGGCCTGCAGGACATTAATCTAAGGAATTAAATGAAAGGTTCTTTTTTCAGTGGTTTCCCATAGGATTTATTTACTAGCAGATGTTTTTTCCCACAAAATATACATATTTCACAGAAGATATTGCCATAAGAGCAAACAATACAATGTATAATTCCTAATGGAAGTCAATGTAATTGCTTAATTTTGACAGGAAACCTTTTTCTTCACCAGCCTTTACAAAATGTCTGAAAGAGCCTGTCAGTAGGAAAACACTTGTACCAGACTACTGCAAAGCAGCACACTGGTCTTGTTATGGGCAGTGGGTAAAGTATCATAAATCAGATGATAAAGGCAGGTGTTTACTTTTACTAATTTGGATTTTTCCAAATACCCAAGCTTGTATTTGAAGCTTCTATCACAGAATGCATTTTGCATGACAAATGACAGGGCACGGTGTTGGCTATAGGAGTACTCTACATATTCCCACAGGATTTGCTATTTTGTGAAGAAAATTGAACCCACAGTATAACAGGAGTGCTAGTTCAATAAAATTGCACATTTCAAGCAAACACCAAAGCCCAGAAAAAGAGATATTTCAAAGACTTAAACAGATTTTATGCTCAGCTTTTATGAGACAATATTTCCAATGAAAAGAACAGATTGGGTTTGGTTTGTATGAGGAAGACATTGATCCCAGCTGCATCCCCAGCTCCCAGGCACTGGGGGTCACCTGATAGCCATAGCAAAGCGCAGCTCGTCCGAGCCTTTTCTCGGCCTTTTAGCGATGGTTTGGTGTGGCCTGGGCGGGCTCCTGCAGCGCCACCTTCTTGACACTTAATTGGTCATAGTGGTCCTTGGTGTTTTTTAATTGAAATAGGTCCCTGTGAAACATCACAGAGGTGGACATGTGGTTATATATGACAAATACAAATATGAATAGTTGTTTTTAGTCTGTGTGTGGGAGGATTGTGAAGTGGATCTGCTCTCTCATCACACTATTGTTATGCCCATGTTTACAAAAGTAAAAAAATACATCAGTAAAATGATTAAGAACAAAGAAAGTTTAATAAATATGAACAAACTTACACTTTGAAGAATGTTTCGAGCTGTGCCTTGAGGCATCCTTCCAGCTCCACCATTGTTTTCATTGTTTTAAATAGTAATAGCCTTAGCTTTTCTCTTTGGAAACAATTTGGTCAGAACGGACACAAATTACATGTTTGGCTCCTTCTTCACACTATTCCATAAAATAAACTATATCCATAGCGAACTGATTCGCCTCACGCCAACTGTTATGTATGCAAAATTCTAGTGATGTCATAAGATATCCAAAGTAACAGAATGGCCTCATGTCAACTGTTAGCATTGCCTCCACAAACTAATCATCTACCCGATTTTGATTGTATCGGTTTGGCAATGTGTCCAGCTCACACTTACTACCGCTGTTAAAACGTATTCAGTGCCCCTAGGATTCATCACGTCACCATGCAGGGCCGGAGTGGGACTCATTTTCAGCCCGGGAGTTTCATGCCTCAGACCAGCCCACTTTAGTTCACAACCTATTAGCCTATACTGGAGATATATAATTATAGCTTTACTATGTAAGACTGCTATAGTGCACTATTCTCTACAACCTTGTTATTCACAGTGTATTTTTCTAAATCATTTCCAATTCAGTGCAAATAAGTGTAGCTTCACACAAGTGTTTATTTTCACAAATATGAGAACACTGTAAAAGTGCACATATATATATATATATATATATATATATATATATGTGTGTGTGTGTGTGTGTGTGTGTGTGTGTGTGTGTGTGCACTTTTACAGTGTTCTCATATTTGTGAAAATATATATTTATATTTATGTATGCAAAATTCTAGTGATGTCATTGGTGTGTGTGTGTGTGTATATATATATATATATATATATACACATACATACATACATACATACATACATACATACATACACCAATCAGCCATAACATTATGACCACCTGCCTAATATTGCGTAGGTCCCCTTTTTGCCGCCAAAACAGCCCTGACCCGTCAAGGCATGGACTCCACTAGACCTCTGAGAGCAGACCTCCACTAGATCAGCAGATCCTTTAAGTCCTGTAAGTTGCGAGGTGGGGCCTCCATGGATCAGACTTGTTTGGCCAGCACATCCCACAGATGCTCGATTATATTGAGATCTGGGGAATTTGGAAGCCAAGTCAACACCTTGAACTCGTGATTTGTCAGACCAGGCCACTTTCTTCCATTGCTCCGTGGTCCAGTTCTGATGCTCACGTGCCCATTGTAGGCGCTTTCGGCAGTGGATAGGGGTCAGCATGCGCACCCTGAGTGGTCTGCGGCTACGCAGCCCCATACGCAACAAACTGCGATGCGCTATGTGTTCTGACACCTTTCTATCAGAACCAGCATTAACTTTTTCAGCAATTTGAGTTACAGTACCTCGTCTGTTGGATCGGACCGCACGGGCCAGCCTTCGCTCCCCACGTGCGTCGATGAGGCTTGGCTGCCCATGACCCTGTTGCCGGTTCACTGCTTTTCCTTCCTTGGACCACTTTTGATAGGTACTGACCACTGCAGACCAGGAACACTCCACAAGATCTGCAGTTTTGGAGATGCTCTGACCTAGTCGTCTAGCCATCACACTTTGGCCCAAAATGTTCACTTGCTGCCTAATATATCCCACGCACTGACAGGTGCCATGATAACGAGATTATCAGTGTTATTCACTTCACCTGTCAGTGGTCATAATGTTATGGCCGATCGGTGTATATAGATAAAAAAAAGAGCAATATAAAATAAAACTTCCATACCCAACCCTGAAACATTGATATGTATGGCACTATTCTCTACCACCTCACAATGTGTTTTGTAGATCATCAAAAGCTATTTTTCAGTGCAAATGATTGAACTACTAAAGATATACAACGCTCAAACATGAATAAATATAAAAGTATTGCTCTGTTCTCTCTCTTTGTTATTCACAGTACTACTTTCTAAAGACACCATAATCTCTTTTTCCCTGTGCATGAGTGTAACATGAATGAATGCCTGAGCAGTGCATTGGTCTCTGAAACTTTGTTTATTACAGTATCATTGTCCGAAGACATGAGAATGTCTTTCACAGTGACATGAATGCCTCCAGGTGCTTCTGGGTTAAAGTGCTCCTGAGTCTGTTTTTTATTAATTTCACTGTTGAGAAGCTTCTCTCATAGGCTACATGTGTGATGGACAGTGTTTATAGTAACTTGTAGGCCAGTCCAATCACATGGTAGGCATCAGTTAGGAGATTGTACTGAGAGAGAATGTGATGAACAAAAAAGACACAGTGTCTTTTGACAGCAGGGTAACAAGACATCCTCTGCCCTTTGTGCAAGTTTCATGCTGCTTCTTACTATTCTCTATGCAACTGTTTACATGCTGTTGGAGGCAAACATCATATTTGCTCGAGAGTAGAATCAATTCTAGGACATTTCCATGATTAACAGCAATGTTTTCCCAGCTATAAGCAGTCTTTGCTTTATCTCCCCTGTAGCTAAGGCCACATTTGTGTATACCTTTAATGACATCCACTATGCGCTCCATCAACTGACGTTTCTTCTTCACTTGCTCGCTATGTAATGACATTTGGTTGCTAGTCAACAAGCTTTTCACATCTGCCTTTTGTACATTTACAAAGTAAGCATCTGTACTATCTCTATGGATTTTTTCATGTTCCACTATTCTTAGGTGATTATGTTTCCAGGCTTTCATGTCTCCCTTTATGAAGGGGCTTTCACT
This sequence comes from Amia ocellicauda, assembly GCF_036373705.1. NCBI lineage: Eukaryota > Metazoa > Chordata > Actinopteri > Amiiformes > Amiidae > Amia > Amia ocellicauda. The sequence goes on from NW_027102847.1 coordinate 22,033, forward strand.
AACCAAAGGTGCAAATGTCAAACAGACAGTACAGTACAGAGATTTTTTCAACAACTTGCGGTTGGTTCCATCTTTGCAGTTGAAAACTTTTGGTGTTTGTTAGAGGATGATAACAAAAAACATATCTATATCCTGTGACATAAGGCGAGCAAAGTAATCAAAATAATCAACAGCCTCATCTTCGTGTGTCTTTTTCTTAGCTTGTGGTTCAGGGTCCCTGAGTAGACTCTGCTCTCTCTTTTACATTTCCTTCAGTAGGCCTATGAGACTCATCTGTACCTGGATTAAATCACAATAAAAAGCAATCTGTAAGGCTATGACATGGAAACATGTTTTGACTGCATGTTTCAGTCTTATTTCATATTCTTTTCATCCTATTCCCTTTCAATTGTGGTCTTTGTATGTTTACTATTCTATTATTACTATACTGTTAATGATAAAAGCATAATAGGTCATAAATATGTGGGTATAAATAGTGGTGACATTGGAACTAATATCTAGTCATGTTAGATTGTTCAGTAAACAATGTTCACACACTGTGGTACAACAGCTCTACCTGTGCCTTCCACAGCAGGGATCCTTCTGGGCACATTACTGGGTCCTGACACTGTCTCTGACACTAAATCAAATTAAAAAAATTAAGTTGTTATAATTTTCAGCACAAGCCCCCCCTCCCTACAAAAGAAAAGTATTCTGATCATTTTTAACATTTAGCAATCCTACCTGCCCACTCTGGAGTTATGGGCTCATGGCTGGCGCTTGGTCCTGCCTCTTCCTCACCGCCAGCAGCAAACTGGTCTACTGGCTGCTGCTTACTAGAGACTACAATAGACTCTCACAGTCTCACAAACGCGTCACGACATACCATACTTATTCGTATCGTAACCGCTATATGCCATAACCTCACACAATTCCTTGACAATAAAATTGAATTGTGGTTTGTAGGCAACGTTATACGTTATATTTTGTTTTGCATGCCTGACATCTTGGCACTGTAGCCTAGGCTAGCATACCTGTCTTATCATCACCATCTTCTGGCTCTTGTTCTGTCCCTTCACTCTCAGTCTCAAGCTGCGAGCTTGTTTTACTCTTAAACAAGTCGCTGCGTTTGGCACATTTGGCCGTATCTTTTTTTCTTTAATTCTGGCTTTTTCAGCTCTCTTCTCTTTCTCTTTCTATTCTCCATCTTGTCTTAGTGTAAGTCTTACTCGCATCTTCTACCAATTTGTAATTACGTCAATCAGGTGTTCAATCACAACCTCCTGTGGACCTGGGCAGGGATCGACCAATTTGGGATTTGGTAGGGGCCACTCTCACCCCCAAATCAGCATCCAAGTGTTTGGATGTTTCTGTTGAGCTGACCTCTGAGCTAATTTTCGAGGAAAAGTGTTTCAGTAGCAGTGTGTGCGAGCGTGTGACGCAGAGCCCACGCTTCTGCAAGTGTAGCCTACATGAGTACATGATTTATTTAATTTTAAAATTATTGTGTTTACCGACCCTGTCACCGGCCCTTGCGGCCCAACAACCGCAAGGCCCACTGTGAATCTTCCCGTTTCTCCCGATTAGCCACTCTGTACTTGTCACCATGCAAACCCTGCTATCTGCCACTAGGAGCGAGTTTAGTGCTTCTGCAATTCCACATGCTAAATACACCAATCAGCCATAACATTATGACCACCTGCCTAATATTGTGTAGGTCCCAAAACAGCCCTGACCCATCGAGACATGGACTCCACTAGACCTCTGAAGGTGTGCTGTGGTATCTGGCACCAAGACGTTAGCAGCAGATCCTTTAAGTCATGTAAGTTGCGATGTGGGGTTGCCTTTGCCATTGCTGTGCCTGCCTTGATTTGACTGCATTTACGTTTTACAGTAAAATACGATATTTCCCAGCGGTTAAGTGGATGCTGATTAAAATGTGAGACTATTATGATATTTAAAACGAATACACCTTTTTGTAAAATTGTGTTTGTTTCCCCATACATTTAATGGACTTCTTATTATACTCGAATTAACTTAAAATTGAAGTTATACATAAAGTTATACCTTTGTAAATCAGTGGTATGTATTGAGCTGTTGTCAATACAAGTACAAATATGAATGTACTTGTATTACCTTTTATATTAACATATTACAGAATTGACCCATCATTTCCACATGTGTCTGCAGCCATAATAATGGATTGTACATGTAGGAATAACACTCCACCCCACCCTGCCTCCCTTTTGTTCAAATAAATTAGATATACATGCAATGGCCTGCAAAATCTGCTTGTATGTAGGCTAATACACAAAACTAATGGTGTGAACATATCTATGTCCAGATTGTTTTCTCAATTTAAATGCATCACTATAATGTGAATTGAATTGATGAAAGGTTGTTTTACATTAAGCCTCTCGTCTCCTTGAAATGATTACGCTACATCAGCAGGGAGGTAAATCCGGAGCCGGTACCACCACCGAAGCTATGGAAGATGAGGGAGCCTTGGAGCCCAGTGCACTGGTCATCCTGGGGAGACGAGAGGGGGCCATATAGGATACATGTGTGATGGGGTAGATACATTTTAAGATCAACTTACACATTATAGTTTCTGATACTTCAATTTGCTTTCCCAGTATAATGATCTGAGGGACATTGCTTTTCAAACAATGACAAATAATCTAGAATGTCAGGGCTCTCCAACAGGTCGATGCCCACCAGAAGCCCTTACACAGTGCTGGAACTTTTCCATTGTTCAGGCCCTGCAGGGCAGCACTGAGCTCCTGCAGTGAGATGGGCTGCTCCAGCTGGGCCACACAGGCTGCAGGGAGCTGTGGAAGACCCTGTGTGAAACTCTGCACTGCTGCCCATCCCATCCTGCCTGCGCCTCATACAAAGCACTATAGAAGCCCACTGCATACCGACACACCTGCGCCGGTGCACACTGCTCTATGCCCTGCGGCGTCCGCAGGCATCAAATGATTTTCAGCTGCGCCACTTTCTTCGAGTCCAAACAAAATACCTTGTTGGTGCATGAGCCTCCGCCAACCCCTGAAAACGGGATCTCTTTTCATTCAGGTCAATAAGGAGCCTACTGTCGGCACCCAGCTCTATGGCTCTCTGCAGAGATTCAATGTCCTCTTCCAATTTTGCCAGAGCTGCTTTTACACTTATTGTGTAATGACAGACTAGGCACAAGAGGGACGAAACCAGGTGCGGAGGGGCAAAGAAGAGTTGAAACAGGCAAGGGTCGAGAGCCGGCAAACAGGATCTGTGGGAAAAAGCAAAAGACCCGTCAAGGGGGCAGGCAGGAGGTCAGGAGATCGTTCAAACAAGGCAGAAGAGGGAATCCAAGAAACAGTTGTCGGCACAGACGCACACAGGCACACGCACGCAAAAAAAACAACAGGAGAAACATTTAGAAATGACAACACAAGGTGCTGCGGAATGTCAATTGAATAATTGTTGCTGGTGATTGAGAAAGACGTTAGAATTCAGGGGATGACCTCTGGTGGTAAACAGTGGGATTGTGGAGTGAGGATGACACATATTGTGACATTACTACATTTATTTGTACTTTCCCAATATCCCACCACTGTTTCACAGATAAGATCACACAAAATCGCCCTTTTGTTGATGCCAGTGCTGCCAGAAAACTTTAAAAACCTCTACAAAATGTGCATTATCGAACAGATTGTTATTAAAATGCCAATACGGGCTGTGTGTTTTAAAAGCAGCATCCAAAATCGAAACAGCCAATAATCTGTGTTCAGATAAAAAGGTAGGAACAATTCTACAATTCAGAAAAAGACTGTGCTGATAATTAAAAATATAAGCCTATCCAGTCGAGCCGAAGAAATAAAACTACTACTACTCTTTACCCAAGTGTATTGTCTACGATGCAGGTTAGAAGCTTTCCATACATCTACTAAATTATTGTGAGTAATAACTGAAAGCAACTCCTTAGCAGATGGAACATGTGGTTCAATGTGGTTCCTATGGTTCACCACGGTGGATCTGAAAGATGCTTGCTTTCACATCCCCATTGCGCAGGCGCACAGGAAGTTTCTCCGCCTTCGAGGGCCGAACATTCGAGTTTGCTGTTCTGCCCTTCGGCCTGTCGCTAGCCCCTCGCACTTTTTTCCAAGTGCATGGACATCGTGTTAGCCCCCTTACGTTGCCATGGGGTTTGCGTCCTCATTTACTAGCAGACTGGCTGGTTTGTTCTCACTCGAGGGAGCAGGTTCATAGCTAAACAAACCTCATTCTAGGCCATCTCTCCGAATTGGGCTTCTGGGTCAATCGAGTAAAGAGCCGCCTGACGAAAACTCAGCATGCACAGTTCCTTGGACTTCACTTTGATTCTGTTGCCATGCTCGCCACGCTGGAACCAGAGAGAGTTGCCTCTCCCTCTTCCAACTGAGAGCTCGTGCCAGAGGCTGCTGGACCTCCTAGCGGCAGCATTACAGACCCTGAACTCCTGGTGGCCCACTTGACTCGAGGTGTTGCCACGTCTTGGGCCCTTTTTCAAGGCGCGCCCTTGGACAACATTGTTGTGGCTGCAGCTAGGGTTTCGCTGCTTACATTGGTCCGGTTCCACAGGTTGTATGTGACTGGACCGGTCCCTTCCATTGGGAACCCGGTGTTGGCTGCAGTTGAGCCCCAGTAGCCCACGGGCTCTGGCTCCTGATTTCCTCTCCCAGTCTGTCCCTGTTAAGCACATCCTGATAGAGCTATTTGAACCATGTCTTCCCTTCCACCGGACTATGCCTTCCAGTCGAGCACACACGCAAGCTGCTCCTGGACTTGCTGACAGCCTGTCGATGTGTTCCAAGGGTCTGTCATGCGGCCTACAGGTATGTTGCCTTACGAGGCTGCCCTGTATATAGTTTGTTCATTATTGCATTGTTGCGGTGGTACATTCATCTGGTCTGTATCCCACTCTGTATATATAACGTGTAAACATCAGGACTGTGGCTCCACTCTAGCTTGTGTAGACTGGAGCTCACTGCCGCTGTTCCCAGCTGATGGCGCTCGAGTTGTTCTCACTATATAGTTCCTTGGTCAGCAGGTCTGTTGCCTGCTCTGGCTGTGTGCAATAGAGTCCGCTGCTGCTGTCCTCAGTGGTAAGCACTTGAATGGGCTCTTGTGTTCCGCTGTGTACATAGTTAATTTGTCAGCACAGTAGAGCTAATGTTGCCCTGCGCTAGCTGGTCTAATCAACAGGCGTCAACTGCTCCTGTGTTCCGTGGGAGGCACATGAGTTGGTTCCTGCGCCCCGTGGTGTGTATAGTTCGTTTGTATGACATTTTAAGTTGTCAGCACAATGGAACTCTCCACTCTGTACTGTTCAGTTGAGTAGGATGCTTCTGTGCTGTGCGGAGGCAGCATGAATGCTCCTGCTGCCACGCGATATATATTGTCGTTTTTAGCTCGGCTACTCTGTGACTGTGTACTGTGCAGGCTGTGTACTATGTTGTGTTTCAGTGGGTCTATGGCCCCGCACCTATTAGATCAGGGGTCCAGTTCCATGATAATGCGTGGAGGCCGCACATGTTGCTTGATTGCCCACGCCAGATATGTACAAGTAGATTACGGTCTCGCTCCTACCTGCACTAGTAGAGCAGCCGGCCTTGCTATTGTAAGCAGAGGGTGTAAGAGTTAACCTCTGTAGCCTCACTTTGTATATGCTGATTCTAGACAGTTCCCGGTAAGAACATGACTGCGGTCCTGCAGCCCTGTGGGGCCCCTGAGATTACTGTCTGGAGTTGTGTTGCCGAGGCCCCCTAGCAGTCACCTCGGGGCAGGGTCCCTTATCAACTCGGTGCCTCCTCCCTTGCGATGGTTTTGTTATACAGTAACCCCTCCCCCTTGGGCAGTGCTTCCGACTTGAAAGATAATTATAGGTTGCGAATGCAACCCCGGTTATCTGAGAAAGGAAGCACTGCCCAAGGGTTGCAAGGTCGTGCAGGAGTCATGCTCCTGGCAAACGAGGATGAACTTGTGCAGACATCACGTTTTATAGAACAGGAAGTGGGAAGGGACCAGTTCTGAGTGACGTGTGCAGAGGGGCCAATGGCAGCTTTGATAGAGTGACGTTTTTTGATCGGGTTCCTACGGAAGTGCGCAGCAACCCCTCCCCCTTGGGCAGTGCTTCCTTTTTCAGATAACCAGGGTTGGATTTGCAACATATCGTTTCTCTCTGAAACAGACACCTGAATCAGATTTGAAGGTGACTTCTGCCAATCCTTTTCCACAGATATTTTTGAGTAATGTAACAGGGTTAAATTGAAATGATTGTGTGTTTCATCAAACTAAGTTTAATGGATGACATTATTTTCATTTTAAAATACTGGTAGAATCCTCCTTAATATTTCATTGATAAGGTTAATCTATACTGTTTCCTGCACGCTTGCAGGTAAAACCAAACCAATGGAAAAAATGGGGGTGAGTTGTTAATTTTATTTTACTTTTCTGCTGAAGAGTGTTCCTTTTCTAAAGTTTGTGGATTTCTTGTTGTATATATACAAACTGTACTGGACCAAAAACTATGACAATACATAATAGCATGCCTCTGGTTTCAATCAACCTAATTGCAATGTAGAATGTAGAATTCACAGTGTAGAATTCCATGACATCACAATATCACCCCCACCATCAGACTGCCTTGCAATTCTACTACATCAGTAGTACAATTTTATGACATCATAATGTCATTCTACTTCCAGAGTATGCTTTAGTGTCTCACCACTGACTTGACTCCATTCCAGTCTGATCAACACAGCAGTGAAGATCTCCTTCTGTGAAACATCTATCTTTCGGTGGTAATTTATACATTTCGTTCTTGAGCCGAGTTTTGAAACCCTTTGGTGAGTAAGATCCATCTTTGTCAGGGGTAAAGGCTTAGATGAAGTATTTTTTACTGTACATTTACAAGTTTATTCTTTCTTTCGTTAACATAGTGACGAATGTCTGTGAAATTGCCCGAGACCTCCCAGAGCTGCGAGCTGAAGCGCAGGAGAGAGGAGATGGGGACCAGCAGCAGCAGGGCGCCTGTTGCCACGGACGAGGATAATGATGAGTACCAGCTGGTGGATCATGAGATGCTCTGCTCCCAGAGAAACCCGTATGAAGTCCTGGAGTTCCTGGGCCGGGGCGTCTTTGGCCAGGTGGTGAAGTGCAGGAATCACCGTACCGATGAGATCGTGGCCATCAAGATCCTGAAGAACAAACCCGCCTATGAGCGGCAGTGCCTGATTGAAGCCACCATCCTGGCCAGGCTGAGCAGAGAGAACCCCGACCAATATAACCTTGTCCGGGCTAATGAGTGTTTCCGGTACAAGGGCCACTTGTGCCTGGTGTTTGAGATGCTAGATCAGAATCTGTATGACGTCCTTAGCTTCGGGCCCCTGCCCCTCAAGTACATCAGGCCCATCCTGCAGCAGGTCGCCACTGCCCTGCTGAAGCTGGAGACTCTGGGGATCATCCACGCTGACCTCAAGCCTGACAACATTATGCTGGTGGACGCGGCCAGGCAGCCCCTCAGAGTCAAGGTGATCGACTTCGGTCTGGCCACCCATGTCTCGGAGGCAGTGCGCTCTGCCTGCATGCAGGCCAGATATTTCAGGTAAGGCAACGTGGCATTGCGTTTTCTAAATACTCCTTCTAAATACTTCAGTCTGTTGTGTTTACCTAATGCGCTTTGCACAGAACACATGAAGATGTATAGTTGTTAAGCACAATATGGCCAATGTCTGTAAAATATGGGAGTGAACTTAATTATAGGAGACCAGAGGAAAAAAAAACTGCATTCTCGGAAATAAAACATGTACTGACCTTAACTTCAGCGACACCCTAGCAGCTAAAGATGCAACATTTATAAATGTTTATACTAAATATAGTTAATATAGAGTCAGAATACAATACAATTACTATAGAGAGGGGTGTTTCAAATGAAACCAGGGAAATATGCCAAGAAGTAAAGCCAAATAATACAATGTGAGATCGAACATCAAATTCATATTATTCCTCATGTTTTCCACGCTGTGGGTTTTGTTAAAGCAGGCCTTGGTTACAGAGTCACCCTGTCTGAAATCACATTCTTTCTTGCCTCGTCCACACTGACCCACTGCTTCTATATGTCCTGTCTCTGCAGGGCTCCAGAGATCATCCTTGGCCTGCCCTACAATCAAGCCATTGATATGTGGTCGCTGGGCTGCATCATTGCAGAGCTGTTTCTGGGGTGGCCTCTGTACCCCGGGGCTTCGGTGTACGATCAAGTAAGAGCTGGAAGCTGCCTTTCCTGTCTAACGTCTAACAGAACTTGCACCTGAAAGAGTATTGAGCAGTAAAGACAAGAGTCCTCGTCTCTCTTCTGATGTTCAAACGAAAGGCTTTTGATCAAAATTTGTTCTCTTCCTGCAAAAACAGTAGGCATGATTTTTAAAAGCCTGATATATGTGTGTCCAAATAATTTAATTTACATTCTCTAGTACATTCTCTGATATGTGTGTTTATATATATATTTATATTTATGCTCAGCACAGGTGAAGATGGAAAGGATTGAACTTTTAACAGGTTTTTGATTTTCCAGCATTACTCTCAGTGGCTTTTGATTGATTTATTTTTGTTTTTCTAGATCCGGTACATAGTTGAGATGCAGGGTTTGCCTGCGGAGAACCTGCTGAGTGCTGGGACGAAGACAGGAGAGTTCTTTAAGAGAGACTCGGCCAACTCCCTGTGGAGACTTAAGGTCAGACCTTATAACACATTCAGGCTATAGCATTCAAAGAGACACATTTGGTCTTGTTAAAACATAAACTAAACTTAAAAAATAAAATGTAAATGTCCCTATCTGTATATTAACACACAGACGCCAGAAGAGCATGAGGGAGAGACGGGGATCCAGTCAAAGGAGCAGCGGCTGTACAAGTCCAGTGGTTTGGATGGCATGGCGCTGGTATGGAGCCCCTCAAACACTGGGTCATATTTACTGTGTTAGCACCTGGAGAAGTGCAGGCATCTCATTTTCACTTATACATTCCTATGTATTCGTTGGCACATTTCGCAAAGGTCTAGTAAACCTCCAGTTGTATTGGTACGAGTCACAGACTGAGTCACAGATATTGAAAGGCTTTTAACTGAACACTCTACAGTTTACTGCACTCTTACTGAGGTATAACTGTCTTGGGAAAGAACAGGCATTATGAAGAAATCTTAACTCCTCTAATTTGACTCCACAGGTCCATATGCCAATGGATCTGGATGGGAATGACTTGATGGCAGAATTGGCAGACCGGCTGCAGTTCATTGACCTGCTGAAGAGGATGCTGTCGATGGACCCAGAGGACAGAATTACCCCTGTCCAAGTCCAGAACCATCCCTTCGTCACTATGACTCATCTATTTGAGTTCCTCCCCAGCACACAGTATGTTTTAATAGGGGTGCGGATAAAAACAAAAGACAAAAACTGCCAACGTTGAAGAGTGTGCTCTTAAAAGCCACCTTGTGTTGTGTCTCCTGTAATAGGCAGGGAATAGCTGTGGAGCTGAATCTCCAGAGACACTGTGTTTTCACTTGATGAATATGCATCTTGGCAATGGGGTCTTTTGTGGGGAAAGAAAAATAAGAATATCAATCCGTCAATACCAGGAAAGCTTCTGAATTGTACTTGTTAAAAACAACCGTACACTAATTTTAAAGCTAGTGCTCAGAACGTGGAGATACTTATCTTAACACATCTCTTCCTCTCGCCTAGTGTCATGTCTTGTGCCCAAGACATGGAGGTGTGCTATAGTCGGGTCGATACCAGCACGACCTACAATTGCCAGCTCCACGCAGCCCTCAGCACGACCTTTAACAGCCAGGTCAACACATCCCCCAGCACGACCTACAACAGCCAGGTCAACACAGCCACCAGCACGACCTATAACAGCCAGGTCAACACATCCCCCAGCACGACCTACAACAGCCAGGTCAACACAGCCACCAGCACGACCTACAACAGACAGGTCAACGCAGCCTCCAGCATGACCTACAACAGCCAGGTCAACACAGCCACCAGCACGACCTACAACAGACAGGTCAACGCAGCCTCCAGCATGACCTACAACAGCCAGGTCAACGAAGCACCCAAGGTGAGTCCCAAAGTTTTTTTCTTTGTTTTCCCCTTTGTCTGTCCTGCAGGAGTGATAATGTAGGTGTGAGAGACTGAGCAACATGTGTCTCCAGGAAGTCCATTTGAGTGATGAAGCTAATATTAAACTGGTTAATACAGGTTCACCCATGATGTTTTAGTGTAATTGTTAAATCAGTTACTGTTTATCCTCATTTTGAATTTGACTTTTAATTTAAAAAAAAGTGTTGTATAGTCACAATATCACTATAAAAGTCTGCACCGATAATTATATACTAGTCTCTAGCATTTCAGTTCACTGACTGCCACTCTATAACACATCTCAAAAGCTATATATTCAGAGCTGATTCCGTCATCCAGAAGGATTGACTCCTGGTCTCATGCAGACCCCTCAGAGCTAGGGCCACATCTCTCACTTTAGTGACCATGTCAGCTCTTTGGTACGGCCCTCAGTATTGCAACTGGCACTGAGTATTGCTGGAGTTATAAAGGAGGTGGTATGGAGAGAGAGATAGATATGTATTGTTCCCTCTCCGTTCAGGAGTGAAAAGGGTCGATCTGTGTGGGCGTCATTATTTAGGAGGGTGAAAGGAAGGCAGACAATGCTACTGCAGTCAAATAATTAGCTCTGCTTGAATCCAACACCCTCAGACATGTGGAGATGGATGGACTGCTGTCGGTCGGGTTTGGTTTCGTGTCAACTCTGCAGACAGGCGCTCTCAGACTCTTTTTCGTGACTTTGCACAGGCGCAGCAACTTGTGGCAGCAGAGGAGAACAACAGGCAGTCGGACAACATCACCCCCTCCAACGCACAGGCGCCGGCAGCGGATGTCCACCTCTACAACCCCCCCAGGCTGGGCACTATGGGCAGGGCTCGGGTCACCACGCGGGCCAGGAGACCCATCCCCCCCGCCCTGGGCACAATGGGCAGGGCTCGGGTCACCACACGGGCCAGGAGACCCATCCCCCCCGCCCTGGGCACTATGGGCAGGGCTCGGGTCACCACACGGACCAGGAGACCCATCCCCCCCACCCCAGGCACTATGGGCAGTTGTCAGCTCACCACGTGGGCCACAAGAAAGTGAACTTTGCTGACTGTAAATAAAACTGTAAATTACAGAATGTCAACTTTTGTATTTTGTCATATTCTCCAACTTTCATATGGAGGTGTTTAGTCTCCGAGAAATTCATTCATTCTTGTGAAGTGAGTGATCAGTGGAAGACAAACTTGAAGACCTAGTAGATAAATAGGAAGAGATCTTTTCAAGGAACAAACTAGATTGTAGTGAAGCTAGAGGCTCTGTTCACAGAATGCGAAACAGAAGAGAAACAAGTACTTGATGAAATGGAGAAAAGGGCATTATTAGGAAGTCAAACAGTGAGTGGGCTTCGCCTTTAGTGCTTGTATGGAACAAATCTGGGGATCTACATGTCTGTACTGATTGTCGTGAGTTGAACAGGCACACATTAGGGATGCTTATCCACTGCCTCATGACTTAAAATATGTCCCAAGTGTAAAAAATGTACACTACCAGTCAAAATTGTATGAACACGTCAATTTGTTATAGACATTTTTGCAGTTTAATGTCTCAATGTACTAAATTAAAGCATAGAGCAAATAAACAATTGGAGATAAAAGAAGAAATCATGGAATTGTTTTGTTAAACAAAATTTAGCCCCTTACATCTCAGATATTCAGAAAGATGTTGCATTGTGACCTTAAAAGGGCACCAAATCCATGTGCTTCTCTTTAATCCCATGTTCTCTTAATCTCTTCATTGTTGTGTTGTTCGCCAAGTGTTTGGTATCCCATGAAAGATGAGACTCTAAGCTTTCTAAAGATGTGACAAAATTGTTTTTTATTCCACCCCCTGCATTTACTTTAATATTTTACTATAACTATTTTCTAATGGTATTATAAGTATATATTATAGTATAGGACTATTAGTGTGTATGTGTGTATAATTATACAGATGGGTGACAATGGAAAAAACAACATAAAGTGTCTCAGTAAGGTGTTGGGCACCATGAGCCAGAAGAACAGCTTCTTCTAAACAATGTGAGGAAGCAATACAAAAGGCAAACACAATGTTAGGGTATATTGTCAAAAGTGTTGAACTGAGAACAAGGGCAGTAATGTTCAGTCTGTACAATGCACTAGTTTGAGCTCATCTGGAATACTGTGTACAGTTCTGGGCTCCACACTTCAAGAAAGATATCGCTGCTCTAGAGGCAGTTCAGAGGAGAGCAACCACACTTATTCCAGGTCTGAAGGGAATGTCCTACTGAGACACTGAGGGAACTGAACCTTTTCACCCTGGAACAGAAGGAGACTATATGGGGACTTGATCCAAGTCTTCAAGGTCATGAAAGGCATCGACCACATCAAACCAGAGGAGCTTTTCCAGATCTGCAGGGACACATGGACCCGGGGACACAAATGGAAATTGGGCTTCAAGGCATTCAAGATGGAAAACAGGAGACACTACTTCACACAGAGAGGCATCACAATCTGGAACAAACTCCCCAGTGATGTGGTTTAGTGCTACTGGTGGGTGATGTTTCAAATAAATGACAAGTGCTGGACTGAGAGCAGTAAGAGAAATCAAAATGACTGGTGTACTTTGATACATTTAAAGCTAAATACCAACAATGACGAAGAAATACTGTTTCAAAGCTTTTAGGAACTTGCTTCTGTGGAAGGAGAATAATTGCTGAACTTTCTATGATACGTCCTTGAACACTTGGAACACTTGAAGTGGAATGAAGTGATGGGTTTCCTTTTGTGAATCTGAAAATGTTTTGATGGAGGAACCAGAGATTGGAACAGAACAGACTTTGAAAATATATGGTGATTTGATGGCCAACTCACAGTTCCACAGATGAATGCTTTATTTAACAGATATGTTCAATATACAGTACTGTGCAAAAGTTTTAGGCAGGTGTGAAAAAATGCTTTCAAAAATAAACATGTTAATATATTATATTTATCAATTAACAACATGCAAAGTGAGTGAACAGAAGAAAAATCTACATCAAATCCATATTTGGTGTGACCATGCTTTGCCTTCAAGACAGCGTCAATTCTTCTAGGTACACTTGCACAAAGTCAGGGATTTTGTAGGCATATAGCCAGGTGTATGATTAAACAATTATAGCAAACAGGTGCTAATGATCATCAATTCAATATGTAGGTTGAAACACAATCATTAACTGAAACAGAAACAGCTGTGTAGGAGGAATACAAAAAAAAGCCAAACTCAGGTAACAATGTGAGGTTGCTGAAGACCGTTTACTGTCAAAAGTCATACATCATGGCAAGACTGAGCACAGCAACAAGACACAAGGTAGTTATACTGCATCAGCAAGGTCTCTCCCAGGCAGACAGGGGTTTCCAGATGTGCTGTCCAAGCTCTTTTGAAGAAGCACAATGCAACGGACAACGCTGAGGACCGTACACGCAGTGGTCGGCCAAGGAAACTTACTGCAGCAGATGAAAGACACATCATGCTTACTTCCCTTCACAATCAGAAGATGTCCAGCAGTGCCATCAGCTCAGAATTGGCAGAAAACAGTG
>NW_027102848.1:0-35589 GCF_036373705.1 Amia ocellicauda
TCAGAGCCCGTGAAACCCCGAAAGACAGACCCTTAAAGGCCCGCAAGCCCTTGGGGTGAACGTCTGGGGCGGGCAGCATACACACTCTCCACGGCGGGCCGCGAAGACTTAGCGGGCGCAGCCGCCGGAGCGGGCCGCCGACGAGGCCTGAAACGCGGGGTGCGGCCGGGACCGTTCCCCCCCTTGCATTTCGCTGGATGATCAGACAGTCGCAAAGAACCGTCTGAAAATCCCGGGCCAAGTCCAGAAAGTGTCCGTAAAAGAGCTAGCGGGGCCCAGCCACTTTCCTCCAGCAAGTGCCCTTAGCTCAGTTTTGACCTCTCTCATTGCACTAAGTGTCTTCAAAAACCCAGTTCCTGTATTTCCCCCGGCACCGTAGAGAAATGCTGACAGCCTGGAACACTGTGGCGGCTGCACACGGCACTCCCATGCCCGCCGCGAGCAGCCTAGCCCCGCCTCAGACCCGCGAGAACCGCCCATCGGCACACGGCCCGCTGTGCGCCCGAGCCGTTTGGTGTAAAAACTGTCCAAAAGTGGTTTCGACCACTTAGGAACATCGTAGAGACTCGAAATAAAAAGGATTTTGTTGGAAAAGCGATTCTGAGGAAGGCTGTGTTAAAATTAATTTCGGGAAATGTCGTTTACCCCCCCCCAAATGGCTCCGAAGTACCCCCCCCCCACCCCCCCCCTAAAAAACCGTGTTCCGGGGGTTTTTCGAGAAAACAAACACACGGGGTATATAGAGGGGACTGAGACGAATCGAATGACGTGCTTTGCAAAGAAATCGGGGGCTCACAGCCCCCCCAGGAGAGGTTCAAAAGTCGGAGGACTGGTCACCTAACTCCCATTGAAGTCAATGGGGGAAAAATGAAAACTGTCAAAAAGGCTTAAAATGGTTCAAAAACCCACTGGGGCAGTAGATAATCATCCTATTTGAATTTTAAAAGTCTTAGTTTGGCGAAAAAATACCTTTTAATAATTGTTTTAGGGGTCAGAAAAATCAGCTCCGGCTGCCTGGTCACCTAGGGGAGATAGAAAATTTTTCTAAGTTTTTCACTCGGCCGCCTGGTCCCCTAACTCGAAAATTTTAAAGTGCTCCCATCGGTCCCGGGATAGGGTGGCTGATAGCTGGGAGCCCCCTGAGCACTGCCCCGGTGTTAGTTTTCGGAGAAATGCCCCCGTTGATTTGTTATGATTTTTTTTCCGCCGGCCGCCTGGTCGCCCTAATGCAAAGTCAATGGGAGTGAGGAGATAGAAAATTTTTCAAAGTTTTTCACTCGGCCGCCTGGTCCCCTAACTCGAAAATTTTAAAGTGCTCCCATCGGTCCCGGGATAGGGTGGCTGATAGCTGGGAGCCCCCTGAGCACTGCCCCGGTGTTAGTTTTCGGAGAAATGCCCCCGTTGATTTGTTATGATTTTTTTTCCGCCGGCCGCCTGGTCGCCCTAATGCAAAGTCAATGGGAGTGAGGAGATAGAAAATTTTTCAAAGTTTTTCACCCGGCCACAAACGACTCCAAAACACACTGGGGCTGTGGCTGGGACTCTCACCAGGACTGCCCCCTACTTTATTTATGGATTAAAAAGCATTCTATATTAATTTTTCGATTTTTGGGACCCGGGACGCCTGGTCACCTAACTCCCCTTCTATCCCTATGGGGGGGGACGGGGACATCGAAAACGCTCCCATCGCTGCCGAGGCACGCTGCGGGGACTCTCCCTACCATCGCCCCATGCTTCCTTTGAAGAATATATGACGTTTTTCAATTTTCACCGACATTTGAAAATCAAAACTTCAGAACATTTCATAGTTATTCTCAATGGGTTGTCTAGGGGCACACATCTCTAAACTGGGGGAAATGCTCAAAATGATTAAAAAGAAAAACAATGCCCCCAGACCCGGGGGGCTGATAGCTGGGAGCCCCCTGAGCACAGCCCCGGTGTTAGTTTCTGGAGAAATGCCCCCGTTGATTTGTTATGATTTTTTTTCCGCCGGCCGCCTGGTCGCCCTAATGCAAAGTCAATGGGAGTGAGGAGATAGAATATTTTTCAAAGTTTTTCACTCGGCCGTCTGGTCCCCTGACTCGAAAATTTTAAAGTGCTCCCATCGGTCCCAGGGTAGGGTGGCTGATAGCTGGGAGCCCCCTGAGCACAGCCCCGGTGTTAGTTTCTGGAGAAATGCCCCCGTTGATTTGTTATGATTTTTTTTCCGCCGGCCGCCTGGTCGCCCTAATGTAAAGTCAATGGGAGTGAGGAGATAGAATATTTTTCAAAGTTTTTCACTCGGCCGTCTGGTCCCCTGACTCGAAAATTTTAAAGTGCTCCCATCGGTCCCAGGGTAGGGTGGCTGATAGCTGGGAGCCCCCTGAGCACAGCCCCGGTGTTAGTTTCTGGAGAAATGCCCCCGTTGATTTGTTATGATTTTTTTTCCGCCGGCCGCCTGGTCGCCCTAATGTAAAGTCAATGGGAGTGAGGAGATAGAATATTTTTCAAAGTTTTTCACTCGGCCGTCTGGTCCCCTGACTCGAAAATTTTAAAGTGCTCCCATCGGTCCCAGGGTAGGGTGGCTGATAGCTGGGAGCCCCCTGAGCACAGCCCCGGTGTTAGTTTCTGGAGAAATGCCCCCGTTGATTTGTTATGATTTTTTTTCCGCCGGCCGCCTGGTCGCCCTAATGCAAAGTCAATGGGAGTGAGGAGATAGAATATTTTTCAAAGTTTTTCACTCGGCCGTCTGGTCCCCTGACTCGAAAATTTTAAAGTGCTCCCATCGGTCCCAGGGTAGGGTGGCTGATAGCTGGGAGCCCCCTGAGCACAGCCCCGGTGTTAGTTTCTGGAGAAATGCCCCCGTTGATTTGTTATGATTTTTTTTCCGCCGGCCGCCTGGTCGCCCTAATGCAAAGTCAATGGGAGTGAGGAGATAGAATATTTTTCAAAGTTTTTCACTCGGCCGTCTGGTCCCCTGACTCGAAAATTTTAAAGTGCTCCCATCGGTCCCAGGGTAGGGTGGCTGATAGCTGGGAGCCCCCTGAGCACTGCCCCGGTGTTAGTTTTCGGAGAAATGCCTCCGTTGATTTGTTATGATTTTTTTTCCGCCGGCCGCCTGGTCGCCCTAATGCAAAGTCAATGGGAGTGAGGAGATAGAAAATTTTTCAAAGTTTTTCACTCGGCCGCCTGGTCCCCTAACTCGAAAATTTTAAAGTGCTCCCATCGGTCCCGGGATAGGGTGGCTGATAGCTGGGAGCCCCCTGAGCACTGCCCCGGTGTTAGTTTTCGGAGAAATGCCCCCGTTGATTTGTTATGATTTTTTTTCCGCCGGCCGCCTGGTCGCCCTAATGCAAAGTCAATGGGAGTGAGGAGATAGAAAATTTTTCAAAGTTTTTCACTCGGCCGTCTGGTCCCCTGACTCGAAAATTTTAAAGTGCTCCCATCGGTCCCGGGATAGGGTGGCTGATAGCTGGGAGCCTCCTGAGCACTGCCCCGGTGTTAGTTTCTGGAGAACTGCCCCCGTTGATTTGTTATGATCCGTAGTTGCCGGCCGGCCGCCCGGCATTGCTCTATCGGATGGAGCGTGGGCTGGCTATGGGAGATTTAGCGATTTTCGGAACCGGCCCCGATGGCCCCCCAAACCGGGTGGCCACGAGGTGGGACCCCCCTGAGCACTGCCCCGGTGTTAGTTTTCGGAGAAATGCCCCCGTTGATTTCTTATGATCCGTAGTTGCCGGCCGGCCGCCCGGCATTGCTCTATCGGATGGAGCGTGGGCTGGCTATGGGAGATTTAGCGATTTTCGGAACCGGCCCCGATCGCCCCCCAAACCGGGTGGCCACGAGGTGGGACCCCCCTGAGCACTGCCCCGGTGTTAGTTTTCGGAGAAATGCCCCCGTTGATTTGTTATGATCCGTAGTTGCCGGCCGGCCGCCCGGCATTGCTCTATCGGATGGAGCGTGTGCTGGCTATGGGAGATTTAGCGATTTTCGGAACCGGCCCCGATCGCCCCCCAAACCGGGTGGCCACGAGGTGGGACCCCCCTGAGCACTGCCCCGGTGTTAGTTTTCGGAGAAATGCCCCCGTTGATTTGTTATGATCCGTAGTTGCCGGCCGGCCGCCCGGCATTGCTCTATCGGATGGAGCGTGGGCTGGCTATGGGAGATTTAGCGATTTTCGGAACCGGCCCCGATCGCCCCCCAAACCGGGTGGCCACGAGGTGGGACCCCCCTGAGCACTGCCCCGGTGTTAGTTTTCGGAGAAATGCCCCCGTTGATTTGTTACGATTATTTTTCGCCCAGGCGATGTGCCTTTTCATTTTGTTTTGCACTTTCCTTCATTCCTTGGTGCATGCTACCATCTAACGGACACATTTCGGTACTGCAGTTTGAAAGTAATTTCCCCGTCTAGGGATCTCTCAATGCCCTGGGCTGCGAAAGGAGGGCAAGGACACCCTATGTTCTCATGAGTGCAAAGCCCCCCCGGCTTCAAGGCATTCCAAAAGGAAAACCGGAGACACTGCTGTACACACACACACACACACACACACACACACACACACACACACACACACACACAGAGAGAGAGAGAGAGAGAGAGAGAGAGAGAGAGAGATAGAGAGAGAGTAGTCACACAGTGGAATAAACTCCCCAGCGATGTGGTAGAAGCTGAAAGTTGGGGAACATTGTGATGGTCTATATTTCTTGGCAGATAATAAAAGATGCTCTTATCATGCCTCCGTTGATGTGTTATGATCCATAGGTTGCCGGCCGCCCGGCATTGCTCTGATCGGATGGACCGTGGGCTGCCTATGGCAGAGTATGGGCGATTCTTCAGCCGGCCCCGATGGCCCCCCAAACCGGGTGGCCACGAGGTGGGACCCCCCTGAGCACTGCCCCGGTGTTAGTTTTCGGAGAAATGCCCCCGTTGATTTCTTATGATCCGTAGTTGCCGGCCGGCCGCCCGGCATTGCTCTATCGGATGGAGCGTGGGCTGGCTATGGGAGATTTAGCGATTTTCGGAACCGGCCCCGATCGCCCCCCAAACCGGGTGGCCACGAGGTGGGACCCCCCTGAGCACTGCCCCGGTGTTAGTTTTCGGAGAAATGCCCCCGTTGATTTGTTATGATTTTTTTTCCGCCGGCCGCCTGGTCGCCCTAATGCAAAGTCAATGGGAGTGAGGAGATAGAAAATTTTTCAAAGTTTTTCACCCGGCCACGGTGCGGGCTCCGCGCTGGAGCTTTCCTTCAGCACTCACTGACCGACGGCTCCCGGCTCCCAGCGCTCCGTCAGCAGGAGGCCCGGGCCCGGGCTCGCTCCGGCCCCCTCGCGCCTGGTCACCCAACTCCCCTTCCATCCCTATGGGGCGGGGGGACGGGGACATCGAAAACGCTCCCATCGCCGCCGAGGCACGCTGCGGGGACTCTCCCTACCATCGCCCCATGCTTCCTTTGAAGAATATATGACGTTTTTCAATTTTCACCGACATTTGAAAATCAAAACTTCAGAACATTTCATAGTTATTCTCAATGGGTTGTCTAGGGGCACACATCTCTAAACTGGGGGAAATGCTCAAAATGATTAAAAAGAAAAACAATGCCCCCAGACCCGGGGGGCTGATAGCTGGGAGCCCCCTGAGCACAGCCCCGGTGTTAGTTTCTGGAGAAATGCCCCCGTTGATTTGTTATGATTTTTTTTCCGCCGGCCGCCTGGTCGCCCTAATGCAAAGTCAATGGGAGTGAGGAGATAGAATATTTTTCAAAGTTTTTCACTCGGCCGTCTGGTCCCCTGACTCGAAAATTTTAAAGTGCTCCCATCGGTCCCAGGGTAGGGTGGCTGATAGCTGGGAGCCCCCTGAGCACAGCCCCGGTGTTAGTTTCTGGAGAAATGCCCCCGTTGATTTGTTATGATTTTTTTTCCGCCGGCCGCCTGGTCGCCCTAATGTAAAGTCAATGGGAGTGAGGAGATAGAATATTTTTCAAAGTTTTTCACTCGGCCGTCTGGTCCCCTGACTCGAAAATTTTAAAGTGCTCCCATCGGTCCCAGGGTAGGGTGGCTGATAGCTGGGAGCCCCCTGAGCACAGCCCCGGTGTTAGTTTCTGGAGAAATGCCCCCGTTGATTTGTTATGATTTTTTTTCCGCCGGCCGCCTGGT
Source organism: Amia ocellicauda (assembly GCF_036373705.1). Taxonomy (NCBI): domain Eukaryota; kingdom Metazoa; phylum Chordata; class Actinopteri; order Amiiformes; family Amiidae; genus Amia; species Amia ocellicauda. The sequence goes on from NW_027102848.1 coordinate 6,133, forward strand.
CGCCCTAATGTAAAGTCAATGGGAGTGAGGAGATAGAATATTTTTCAAAGTTTTTCACTCGGCCGTCTGGTCCCCTGACTCGAAAATTTTAAAGTGCTCCCATCGGTCCCAGGGTAGGGTGGCTGATAGCTGGGAGCCCCCTGAGCACAGCCCCGGTGTTAGTTTCTGGAGAAATGCCCCCGTTGATTTGTTATGATTTTTTTTCCGCCGGCCGCCTGGTCGCCCTAATGCAAAGTCAATGGGAGTGAGGAGATAGAATATTTTTCAAAGTTTTTCACTCGGCCGTCTGGTCCCCTGACTCGAAAATTTTAAAGTGCTCCCATCGGTCCCAGGGTAGGGTGGCTGATAGCTGGGAGCCCCCTGAGCACAGCCCCGGTGTTAGTTTCTGGAGAAATGCCCCCGTTGATTTGTTATGATTTTTTTTCCGCCGGCCGCCTGGTCGCCCTAATGCAAAGTCAATGGGAGTGAGGAGATAGAATATTTTTCAAAGTTTTTCACTCGGCCGTCTGGTCCCCTGACTCGAAAATTTTAAAGTGCTCCCATCGGTCCCAGGGTAGGGTGGCTGATAGCTGGGAGCCCCCTGAGCACTGCCCCGGTGTTAGTTTTCGGAGAAATGCCTCCGTTGATTTGTTATGATTTTTTTTCCGCCGGCCGCCTGGTCGCCCTAATGCAAAGTCAATGGGAGTGAGGAGATAGAAAATTTTTCAAAGTTTTTCACTCGGCCGCCTGGTCCCCTAACTCGAAAATTTTAAAGTGCTCCCATCGGTCCCGGGATAGGGTGGCTGATAGCTGGGAGCCCCCTGAGCACTGCCCCGGTGTTAGTTTTCGGAGAAATGCCCCCGTTGATTTGTTATGATTTTTTTTCCGCCGGCCGCCTGGTCGCCCTAATGCAAAGTCAATGGGAGTGAGGAGATAGAAAATTTTTCAAAGTTTTTCACTCGGCCGTCTGGTCCCCTGACTCGAAAATTTTAAAGTGCTCCCATCGGTCCCGGGATAGGGTGGCTGATAGCTGGGAGCCTCCTGAGCACTGCCCCGGTGTTAGTTTCTGGAGAACTGCCCCCGTTGATTTGTTATGATCCGTAGTTGCCGGCCGGCCGCCCGGCATTGCTCTATCGGATGGAGCGTGGGCTGGCTATGGGAGATTTAGCGATTTTCGGAACCGGCCCCGATGGCCCCCCAAACCGGGTGGCCACGAGGTGGGACCCCCCTGAGCACTGCCCCGGTGTTAGTTTTCGGAGAAATGCCCCCGTTGATTTCTTATGATCCGTAGTTGCCGGCCGGCCGCCCGGCATTGCTCTATCGGATGGAGCGTGGGCTGGCTATGGGAGATTTAGCGATTTTCGGAACCGGCCCCGATCGCCCCCCAAACCGGGTGGCCACGAGGTGGGACCCCCCTGAGCACTGCCCCGGTGTTAGTTTTCGGAGAAATGCCCCCGTTGATTTGTTATGATCCGTAGTTGCCGGCCGGCCGCCCGGCATTGCTCTATCGGATGGAGCGTGTGCTGGCTATGGGAGATTTAGCGATTTTCGGAACCGGCCCCGATCGCCCCCCAAACCGGGTGGCCACGAGGTGGGACCCCCCTGAGCACTGCCCCGGTGTTAGTTTTCGGAGAAATGCCCCCGTTGATTTGTTATGATCCGTAGTGTTGCCGGCCGGCCGCCCGGCATTGCTCTATCGGATGGAGCGTGGGCTGGCTATGGGAGATTTAGCGATTTTCGGAACCGGCCCCGATCGCCCCCCAAACCGGGTGGCCACGAGGTGGGACCCCCCTGAGCACTGCCCCGGTGTTAGTTTTCGGAGAAATGCCCCCGTTGATTTGTTACGATTATTTTTCGCCCAGGCGATGTGCCTTTTCATTTTGTTTTGCACTTTCCTTCATTCCTTGGTGCATGCTACCATCTAACGGACACATTTCGGTACTGCAGTTTGAAAGTAATTTCCCCGTCTAGGGATCTCTCAATGCCCTGGGCTGCGAAAGGAGGGCAAGGACACCCTATGTTCTCATGAGTGCAAAGCCCCCCCGGCTTCAAGGCATTCCAAAAGGAAAACCGGAGACACTGCTGTACACACACACACACACACACACACACACACACACACACACACACACACACACAGAGAGAGAGAGAGAGAGAGAGAGAGAGAGAGAGATAGAGAGAGAGTAGTCACACAGTGGAATAAACTCCCCAGCGATGTGGTAGAAGCTGAAAGTTGGGGAACATTGTGATGGTCTATATTTCTTGGCAGATAATAAAAGATGCTCTTATCATGCCTCCGTTGATGTGTTATGATCCATAGGTTGCCGGCCGCCCGGCATTGCTCTGATCGGATGGACCGTGGGCTGCCTATGGCAGAGTATGGGCGATTCTTCAGCCGGCCCCGATGGCCCCCCAAACCGGGTGGCCACGAGGTGGGACCCCCCTGAGCACTGCCCCGGTGTTAGTTTTCGGAGAAATGCCCCCGTTGATTTCTTATGATCCGTAGTTGCCGGCCGGCCGCCCGGCATTGCTCTATCGGATGGAGCGTGGGCTGGCTATGGGAGATTTAGCGATTTTCGGAACCGGCCCCGATCGCCCCCCAAACCGGGTGGCCACGAGGTGGGACCCCCCTGAGCACTGCCCCGGTGTTAGTTTTCGGAGAAATGCCCCCGTTGATTTCTTATGATCCGTAGTTGCCGGCCGGCCGCCCGGCATTGCTCTATCGGATGGAGCGTGGGCTGGCTATGGGAGATTTAGCGATTTTCGGAACCGGCCCCGATCGCCCCCCAAACCGGGTGGCCACGAGGTGGGACCCCCCTGAGCACTGCCCCGGTGTTAGTTTTCGGAGAAATGCCCCCGTTGATTTGTTATGATCCGTAGTTGCCGGCCGGCCGCCCGGCATTGCTCTATCGGATGGAGCGTGGGCTGGCTATGGGAGATTTAGCGATTTTCGGAACCGGCCCCGATCGCCCCCCAAACCGGGTGGCCACGAGGTGGGACCCCCCTGAGCACTGCCCCGGTGTTAGTTTTCGGAGAAATGCCCCCGTTGATTTGTTACGATTATTTTTCGCCCAGGCGATGTGCCTTTTCATTTTGTTTTGCACTTTCCTTCATTCCTTGGTGCATGCTACCATCTAACGGACACATTTCGGTACTGCAGTTTGAAAGTAATTTCCCCGTCTAGGGATCTCTCAATGCCCTGGGCTGCGAAAGGAGGGCAAGGACACCCTATGTTCTCATGAGTGCAAAGCCCCCCCGGCTTCAAGGCATTCCAAAAGGAAAACCGGAGACACTGCTGTACACACACACACACACACACACACACACACACACACACACACACACACACACACAGAGAGAGAGAGAGAGAGAGAGAGAGAGAGAGAGATAGAGAGAGAGTAGTCACACAGTGGAATAAACTCCCCAGCGATGTGGTAGAAGCTGAAAGTTGGGGAACATTGTGATGGTCTATATTTCTTGGCAGATAATAAAAGATGCTCTTATCATGCCTCCGTTGATGTGTTATGATCCATAGGTTGCCGGCCGCCCGGCATTGCTCTGATCGGATGGACCGTGGGCTGCCTATGGCAGAGTATGGGCGATTCTTCAGCCGGCCCCGATGGCCCCCCAAACCGGGTGGCCACGAGGTGGGACCCCCCTGAGCACTGCCCCGGTGTTAGTTTTCGGAGAAATGCCCCCGTTGATTTCTTATGATCCGTAGTTGCCGGCCGGCCGCCCGGCATTGCTCTATCGGATGGAGCGTGGGCTGGCTATGGGAGATTTAGCGATTTTCGGAACCGGCCCCGATCGCCCCCCAAACCGGGTGGCCACGAGGTGGGACCCCCCTGAGCACTGCCCCGGTGTTAGTTTTCGGAGAAATGCCCCCGTTGATTTCTTATGATCCGTAGTTGCCGGCCGGCCGCCCGGCATTGCTCTATCGGATGGAGCGTGGGCTGGCTATGGGAGATTTAGCGATTTTCGGAACCGGCCCCGATCGCCCCCCAAACCGGGTGGCCACGAGGTGGGACCCCCCTGAGCACTGCCCCGGTGTTAGTTTTCGGAGAAATGCCCCCGTTGATTTGTTATGATCCGTAGTTGCCGGCCGGCCGCCCGGCATTGCTCTATCGGATGGAGCGTGGGCTGGCTATGGGAGATTTAGCGATTTTCGGAACCGGCCCCGATCGCCCCCCAAACCGGGTGGCCACGAGGTGGGACCCCCCTGAGCACTGCCCCGGTGTTAGTTTTCGGAGAAATGCCCCCGTTGATTTGTTACGATTATTTTTCGCCCAGGCGATGTGCCTTTTCATTTTGTTTTGCACTTTCCTTCATTCCTTGGTGCATGCTACCATCTAACGGACACATTTCGGTACTGCAGTTTGAAAGTAATTTCCCCGTCTAGGGATCTCTCAATGCCCTGGGCTGCGAAAGGAGGGCAAGGACACCCTATGTTCTCATGAGTGCAAAGCCCCCCCGGCTTCAAGGCATTCCAAAAGGAAAACCGGAGACACTGCTGTACACACACACACACACACACACACACACACACACACACACACACACACACACACAGAGAGAGAGAGAGAGAGAGAGAGAGAGAGAGAGATAGAGAGAGAGTAGTCACACAGTGGAATAAACTCCCCAGCGATGTGGTAGAAGCTGAAAGTTGGGGAACATTGTGATGGTCTATATTTCTTGGCAGATAATAAAAGATGCTCTTATCATGCCTCCGTTGATGTGTTATGATCCATAGGTTGCCGGCCGCCCGGCATTGCTCTGATCGGATGGACCGTGGGCTGCCTATGGCAGAGTATGGGCGATTCTTCAGCCGGCCCCGATGGCCCCCCAAACCGGGTGGCCACGAGGTGGGACCCCCCTGAGCACTGCCCCGGTGTTAGTTTTCCGAGAAATGCCCCCGTTGATTTGTTATGATCCGTAGTTGCCGGCCGGCCGCCCGGCAGTGCTCTATCGGATGGAGCGTGGGCTGGCTATGGGAGATTTAGCGATTTTCGGAACCGGCCCCGATCGCCCCCCAAACCGGGTGGCCACGAGGTGGGACCCCCCTGAGCACTGCCCCGGTGTTAGTTTTCCGAGAAATGCCCCCGTTGATTTGTTATGATCCGTAGTTGCCGGCCGGCCGCCCGGCAGTGCTCTATCGGATGGAGCGTGGGCTGGCTATGGGAGATTTAGCGATTTTCGGAACCGGCCCCGATCGCCCCCCAAACCGGGTGGCCACGAGGTGGGACCCCCCTGAGCACTGCCCCGGTGTTAGTTTTCCGAGAAATGCCCCCGTTGATTTGTTATGATTATTTTTCGCCCAGGCGATGTGCCTTTTCATTTTGTTTTGCACTTTCCTTCATTCCTTGGTGCATGCTACCATCTAACGGACACATTTCGGTACTGCAGTTTGAAAGTAATTTCCCCGTCTAGGGATCTCTCAATGCCCTGGGCTGCGAAAGGAGGGCAAGGACACCCTATGTTCTCATGAGTGCAAAGCCCCCCCGGCTTCAAGGCATTCCAAAAGGAAAACCGGAGACACTGCTGTACACACACACACACACACACACACACACACACACACACACACACACACACACACAGAGAGAGAGAGAGAGAGAGAGAGAGAGAGAGATAGAGAGAGAGTAGTCACACAGTGGAATAAACTCCCCAGCGATGTGGTAGAAGCTGAAAGTTGGGGAACATTGTGATGGTCTATATTTCTTGGCAGATAATAAAAGATGCTCTTATCATGCCTCCGTTGATGTGTTATGATCCATAGGTTGCCGGCCGCCCGGCATTGCTCTGATCGGATGGACCGTGGGCTGCCTATGGCAGAGTATGGGCGATTCTTCAGCCGGCCCCGATGGCCCCCCAAACCGGGTGGCCACGAGGTGGGACCCCCCTGAGCACTGCCGCGGTGTTAGTTTTCCGAGAAATGCCCCCGTTGATTTGTTATGATCCGTAGTTGCCGGCCGGCCGCCCGGCATTGCTCTATCGGATGGAGCGTGGGCTGGCTATGGGAGATTTAGCGATTTTCGGAACCGGCCCCGATGGCCCCCCAAACCGGGTGGCCACGAGGTGGGACCCCCCTGAGCACTGCCCCGGTGTTAGTTTTCGGAGAAATGCCCCCGTTGATTTGTTATGATCCGTAGTTGCCGGCCGGCCGCCCGGCATTGCTCTATCGGATGGAGCGTGGGCTGGCTATGGGAGATTTAGCGATTTTCGGAACCGGCCCCGATGGCCCCCCAAACCGGGTGGCCACGAGGTGGGACCCCCCTGAGCACTGCCCCGGTGTTAGTTTTCGGAGAAATGCCCCCGTTGATTTGTTATGATCCGTAGTTGCCGGCCGGCCGCCCGGCATTGCTCTATCGGATGGAGCGTGGGCTGGCTATGGGAGATTTAGCGATTTTCGGAACCGGCCCCGATCGCCCCCCAAACCGGGTGGCCACGAGGTGGGACCCCCCTGAGCACTGCCCCGGTGTTAGTTTTCCGAGAAATGCCCCCGTTGATTTGTTACGATTATTTTTCGCCCAGGCGATGTGCCTTTTCATTTTGTTTTGCACTTTCCTTCATTCCTTGGTGCATGCTGCCATCTAACGGACACATTTCGGTACTGCAGTTTGAAAGTAATTTCCCCGTCTAGGGATCTCTCTCTCGTCTAGGGACACTGCTGTACACACACACACACACACACACACACACACACACACACACACACACACACACACACACACACACACAGTGAGAGAGAGGGAGAGATAGAGAGAGAGAGAGGTGGAGAGGGAGAGAGAGGTGGAGATAGAGAGATGGAGATAGAGAGAGATGGAGATAGAGAGAGATGGAGATAGAGAGAGAGATGGAGATAGAGAGAGAGTCGTCACACTCTGGAACAAACTCCCCAGAAGCTGAAAGTTGGGGAACATTATGATGATCTTTATTTCTTGGCAGATAATAAATGATGATCTTACAGAGGGCGACTTACAACACCAGTGCAAACATACAGCGAAGGACAAGGCATCAATCGCGACAGAATCCCTTGAGTTAAAGCAGCAGATTCAGAATAACACACGTCAAAACAGACTGGAGACTAAAACGAGCACGAAAGGTGTCGAATATGTGGCCTCCTCTCGCTTGTAAACTCTCTCGTGTTCCTGTCGATGGGGTCGGCGGCTCGGGGCAGCGGCCTAGCAGCAGCAGGCAGGCCACCCGGCTGCCTGGGGCTGACCTCCGGGGCAGGCAGGCAGGCAGGCAGACCTCCAGGGCAGGCAGGCAGGCAGGCAGGCAGACCTCCAGGGCAGGCAGGCAGGTAGGCCGTGCTGCTGCCAGGGCTGGCAGGCTGACCTCCAGGGCAGGCAGGCAGGCAGGCAGACCTCCAGGGCTGGCAGGCTGACCTCCAGGGCAGGCAGGCAGGCAGGCAGGCAGACCTCCAGGGCTAACAGGCTGACCTCCAGGGCTGGCAGGCTGACCTCCAGGGCTGGAAGGCAGGATGGCAGACCTCCAGGGCAGGCAGGCAGGCAGGCAGGCAGACCTCCAGGGCTGGCAGGGAGACCTCCAGGGCTGGCAGGCAGGCAGGCAGGGCTGTGTGGCTGGGGAGGGCAGGCTGGCAGGCAGGTAGGCCGTGCTGCTGCCAGGGCTGGAAGGCTGACCTCCAGGGCAGGCAGGCAGGCAGACCTCCAGGGCAGGCAGGCAGGTAGGCCGTGCTGCTGCCAGGGCTGGCAGGCTGACCTCCAGGGCAGGCAGGCTGACCTCCAGGGCAGGCAGTGCTGCTGCCAGGGCAGGCAGGCAGACCTCCAGGGCTGGATAGCAGACCTCCAGGGCAGGCAGTGCTGCTTCCAGGGCTGGATAGCAGACCTCCAGGGCTAACAGGCTGACCTCCAGGGCTAACAGGCAGGCAGGCAGACCTCCAGGGCAGGCAGGCAGACCTCCAGGGCTAACAGGCTGACCTCCAGGGCAGGCAGGCAGACCTCCAGGGCAGGCAGTGCTGCTACCAGGGCAGGCAGTGCTGCTACCAGGGCTGGAAGGCAGACCTCCAGGGCTAACAGGCAGGCAGGCAGACCTCCAGGGCTGGAAGGCAGACCTCCAGGGCTGGCAGGCTGACCTCCAGGGCTAACAGGCAGACCTCCAGGGCTAACAGGCTGACCTCCAGGGCTAACAGGCAGGCAGGCAGACCTCCAGGGCTGGATAGCAGACCTCCAGGGCTAACAGGCAGACCTCCAGGGCTGGATAGCAGACCTCCAGGGCTGGCAGGCAGACCTCCAGGGCTGGATAGCAGACCTCCAGGGCTGGCAGGCAGACCTCCAGGGCTGGATAGCAGACCTCCAGGGCTGGCAGGCAGACCTCCAGGGCTGGATAGCAGACCTCCAGGGCTAACAGGCAGGCAGGCAGACCTCCAGGGCAGGCAGGCAGACCTCCAGGGCAGGCCGGCAGACCTCCAGGGCAGGCAGTGCTGCTACCAGGGCTGGATAGCAGACCTCCAGGGCTAACAGGCAGACCTCCAGGGCTGGAAGGCAGACCTCCAGGGCTGGCAGGCTGACCTCCAGGGCAGGCAGTGCTGCTGCCAGGGCAGGCAGGCAGACCTCCAGGGCTGGATAGCAGACCTCCAGGGCAGGCAGTGCTGCTTCCAGGGCTGGATAGCAGACCTCCAGGGCTAACAGGCTGACCTCCAGGGCTAACAGGCAGGCAGGCAGACCTCCAGGGCAGGCAGGCAGACCTCCAGGGCTAACAGGCTGACCTCCAGGGCAGGCAGTGCTGCTACCAGGGCAGGCAGGCTGTCCTCCAGGGCTGGATAGCAGACCTCCAGGGCAGGCAGTGCTGCTACCAGGGCAGGCAGGCTGTCCTCCAGGGCTGGATAGCAGACCTCCAGGGCAGGCAGTGCTGCTACCAGGGCAGGCAGGCTGTCCTCCAGGGCTGGATAGCAGACCTCCAGGGCAGGCAGTGCTGCTACCAGGGCTGGATAGCAGACCTCCAGGGCTGGATGGCAGGCAGGCAGACCTCCAGGGATGGATAGCAGACCTCCAGGGCTGGAAGGCAGGCAGGCAGACCTCCAGGGCAGGCAGTGCTGCTACCAGGGCTGGATAGCAGACCTCCAGGGCTGGATGGCAGGCAGGCAGACCTCCAGGGATGGATAGCAGACCTCCAGGGCTGGAAGGCAGGCAGGCAGACCTCCAGGGCAGGCAGTGCTGCTACCAGGGCTGGATAGCAGACCTCCAGGGCTAACAGGCAGACCTCCAGGGCTGGAAGGCAGACCTCCAGGGCTGGCAGGCTGACCTCCAGGGCAGGCAGTGCTGCTGCCAGGGCAGGCAGGCAGACCTCCAGGGCTGGATAGCAGACCTCCAGGGCAGGCAGTGCTGCTTCCAGGGCTGGATAGCAGACCTCCAGGGCTAACAGGCTGACCTCCAGGGCTAACAGGCAGGCAGGCAGACCTCCAGGGCAGGCAGGCAGACCTCCAGGGCTAACAGGCTGACCTCCAGGGCAGGCAGTGCTGCTACCAGGGCAGGCAGGCTGTCCTCCAGGGCTGGATAGCAGACCTCCAGGGCAGGCAGTGCTGCTACCAGGGCAGGCAGGCTGTCCTCCAGGGCTGGATAGCAGACCTCCAGGGCAGGCAGTGCTGCTACCAGGGCAGGCAGGCTGTCCTCCAGGGCTGGATAGCAGACCTCCAGGGCAGGCAGTGCTGCTACCAGGGCTGGATAGCAGACCTCCAGGGCTGGATGGCAGGCAGGCAGACCTCCAGGGATGGATAGCAGACCTCCAGGGCTGGAAGGCAGGCAGGCAGACCTCCAGGGCAGGCAGTGCTGCTACCAGGGCTGGATAGCAGACCTCCAGGGCTGGATGGCAGGCAGGCAGACCTCCAGGGATGGATAGCAGACCTCCAGGGCTGGAAGGCAGGCAGGCAGACCTCCAGGGCAGGCAGTGCTGCTACCAGGGCTGGATAGCAGACCTCCAGGGCTAACAGGCAGACCTCCAGGGCTGGAAGGCAGGCAGTGCTGCTACCAGGGCAGGCAGGCAGACCTCCAGGGCTAACAGGCTGACCTCCAGGGCAGGCAGTGCTGCTACCAGGGCTGGATAGCAGACCTCCAGGGCTGGATAGCAGACCTCCAGGGCTAACAGGCAGACCTCCAGGGCTGGCAGGCAGGCAGGCAGACCTCCAGGGCAGGCAGTGCTGCTACCAGGGCTGGATAGCAGACCTCCAGGGCAGGCAGTGCTGCTACCAGGGCAGGCAGGCTGTCCTCCAGGGCTGGATAGCAGACCTCCAGGGCAGGCAGTGCTGCTACCAGGGCTGGATAGCAGACCTCCAGGGCTGGATGGCAGGCAGGCAGACCTCCAGGGATGGATAGCAGACCTCCAGGGCTGGAAGGCAGGCAGGCAGACCTCCAGGGCAGGCAGTGCTGCTACCAGGGCTGGATAGCAGACCTCCAGGGCTAACAGGCAGACCTCCAGGGCTGGAAGGCAGGCAGTGCTGCTACCAGGGCAGGCAGGCAGACCTCCAGGGCTAACAGGCTGACCTCCAGGGCAGGCAGTGCTGCTACCAGGGCTGGATAGCAGACCTCCAGGGCTGGATAGCAGACCTCCAGGGCTAACAGGCAGACCTCCAGGGCTGGCAGGCAGGCAGGCAGACCTCCAGGGCAGGCAGTGCTGCTACCAGGGCTGGATAGCAGACCTCCAGGGCAGGCAGTGCTGCTACCAGGGCAGGCAGTGCTGCTGCCAGGGCTGGATGGCAGGCAGGCAGACCTCCAGGGCTAACAGGCTGACCTCCAGGGCAGGCAGGCAGACCTCCAGGGCTAACAGGCTGACCTCCAGGGCAGGCAGTGCTGCTACCAGGGCAGGCAGGCTGTCCTCCAGGGCTGGATAGCAGACCTCCAGGGCAGGCAGTGCTGCTACCAGGGCAGGCAGGCTGTCCTCCAGGGCTGGATAGCAGACCTCCAGGGCAGGCAGTGCTGCTACCAGGGCAGGCAGGCTGTCCTCCAGGGCTGGATAGCAGACCTCCAGGGCAGGCAGTGCTGCTACCAGGGCTGGATAGCAGACCTCCAGGGCTGGATGGCAGGCAGGCAGACCTCCAGGGATGGATAGCAGACCTCCAGGGCTGGAAGGCAGGCAGGCAGACCTCCAGGGCAGGCAGTGCTGCTACCAGGGCTGGATAGCAGACCTCCAGGGCTAACAGGCAGACCTCCAGGGCTGGAAGGCAGGCAGTGCTGCTACCAGGGCAGGCAGGCTGTCCTCCAGGGCTGGAAGGCAGACCTCCAGGGCTGGCAGGCTGACCTCCAGGGCAGGCAGGCCGGGCCCCCGGTGCTGCATCTCGGCCGCTGCCTGGGGCGGACCGGCCCGGGTGCCCTTGCGCTTTTTCGACACCAGGGGGCAGTTGGGTGCCATTCCGTCCCTCGTGTGGCGAAATGGCGGTACTGCACCTCCGCCTTTTTGCTGGAGAAAGTCCGCAGTCGGGACAATGCGCCACACGGTCCGTCGGCAGGAGGCCCGGGCCCGGGCACAACTCCCCGGTGGGGACGGACGCCGGGCTGGAGCTTCCCTTCAGCACACACACTCACTCACTCACTGACCGACCGACTGACTGCAGGAAAGGCTCCCGGCTCCCAGCGCTCAGTCAGCAGGCCTACTCCTCCCCGGTGGGGACGGACGCCGGGCTGGAGCTTCCCTTCAGCACACACACTCACTCACTCACTGACCGACCGACTGACTGCAGGAAAGGCTCCCGGCTCCCAGCGCTCAGTCAGCAGGCCTACTCCTCCCCGGTGGGGACGGACGCCGGGCTGGAGCTTCCCTTCAGCACACACACTCACTCACTCACTGACCGACCGACTGACTGCAGGAAAGGCTCCCGGCTCCCAGCGCTCAGTCAGCAGGCCTACTCCTCCCCGGTGGGGACGGACGCCGGGCTGGAGCTTCCCTTCAGCACACACACTCACTCACTCACTGACCGACCGACTGACTGCAGGAAAGGCTCCCGGCTCCCAGCGCTCAGTCAGCAGGCCTACTCCTCCCCGGTGGGGACGGACGCCGGGCTGGAGCTTCCCTTCAGCACACACACTCACTCACTCACTGACCGACCGACTGACTGCAGGAAAGGCTCCCGGCTCCCAGCGCTCAGTCAGCAGGCCTACTCCTCCCCGGTGGGGACGGACGCCGGGCTGGAGCTTCCCTTCAGCACACACACTCACTCACTCACTGACCGACCGACTGACTGCAGGAAAGGCTCCCGGCTCCCAGCGCTCAGTCAGCAGGCCTACTCCTCCCCGGTGGGGACGGACGCCGGGCTGGAGCTTTCCTCCAGCGCAACACACACTCACTCACTCACTGACTGACCGACCGACCGACCGACGGCTCCCGGCGCTCAGCCTGCAGGGCTACACCTCCCCGGTGGGTGCGGGCTCCGCGCTGGAGCTTTCCTTCAGCACTCACTGACCGACGGCTCCCGGCGCTCAGCCTGCAGGGCTACACCTCCCCGGTGGGTGCGGGCTCCGCGCTGGAGCTTTCCTTCAGCACTCACTGACCGACGGCTCCCGGCGCTCAGCCTGCAGGGCTACACCTCCCCGGTGGGTGCGGGCTCCGCGCTGGAGCTTTCCTTCAGCACTCACTGACCGACGGCTCCCGGCGCTCAGCCTGCAGGGCTACACCTCCCCGGTGGGTGCGGGCTCCGCGCTGGAGCTTTCCTTCAGCACTCACTGACCGACGGCTCCCGGCGCTCAGCCTGCAGGGCTACACCTCCCCGGTGGGTGCGGGCTCCGCGCTGGAGCTTTCCTTCAGCACTCACTGACCGACGGCTCCCGGCGCTCAGCCTGCAGGGCTACACCTCCCCGGTGGGTGCGGGCTCCGCGCTGGAGCTTTCCTTCAGCACTCACTGACCGACGGCTCCCGGCGCTCAGCCTGCAGGGCTACACCTCCCCGGTGGGTGCGGGCTCCGCGCTGGAGCTTTCCTTCAGCACTCACTGACCGACGGCTCCCGGCTCCCAGCGCTCCGTCAGCAGGAGGCCCGGGCCCGGGCTCGCTCCGGCCCCCTCGCGCCTGGTCACCCAACTCCCCTTCCATCCCTATGGGGCGGGGGGACGGGGACATCGAAAACGCTCCCATCGCCGCCGAGGCACGCTGCGGGGACTCTCCCTACCATCGCCCCATGCTTCCTTTGAAGAATATATGACGTTTTTCAATTTTCACCGACATTTGAAAATCAAAACTTCAGAACATTTCATAGTTATTCTCAATGGGTTGTCTAGGGGCACACATCTCTAAACTGGGGGAAATGCTCAAAATGATTAAAAAGAAAAACAATGCCCCCAGACCCGGGGGGCTGATAGCTGGGAGCCCCCTGAGCACAGCCCCGGTGTTAGTTTCTGGAGAAATGCCCCCGTTGATTTGTTATGATTTTTTTTCCGCCGGCCGCCTGGTCGCCCTAATGCAAAGTCAATGGGAGTGAGGAGATAGAATATTTTTCAAAGTTTTTCACTCGGCCGTCTGGTCCCCTGACTCGAAAATTTTAAAGTGCTCCCATCGGTCCCAGGGTAGGGTGGCTGATAGCTGGGAGCCCCCTGAGCACAGCCCCGGTGTTAGTTTCTGGAGAAATGCCCCCGTTGATTTGTTATGATTTTTTTTCCGCCGGCCGCCTGGTCGCCCTAATGTAAAGTCAATGGGAGTGAGGAGATAGAATATTTTTCAAAGTTTTTCACTCGGCCGTCTGGTCCCCTGACTCGAAAATTTTAAAGTGCTCCCATCGGTCCCAGGGTAGGGTGGCTGATAGCTGGGAGCCCCCTGAGCACAGCCCCGGTGTTAGTTTCTGGAGAAATGCCCCCGTTGATTTGTTATGATTTTTTTTCCGCCGGCCGCCTGGTCGCCCTAATGTAAAGTCAATGGGAGTGAGGAGATAGAATATTTTTCAAAGTTTTTCACTCGGCCGTCTGGTCCCCTGACTCGAAAATTTTAAAGTGCTCCCATCGGTCCCAGGGTAGGGTGGCTGATAGCTGGGAGCCCCCTGAGCACAGCCCCGGTGTTAGTTTCTGGAGAAATGCCCCCGTTGATTTGTTATGATTTTTTTTCCGCCGGCCGCCTGGTCGCCCTAATGCAAAGTCAATGGGAGTGAGGAGATAGAATATTTTTCAAAGTTTTTCACTCGGCCGTCTGGTCCCCTGACTCGAAAATTTTAAAGTGCTCCCATCGGTCCCAGGGTAGGGTGGCTGATAGCTGGGAGCCCCCTGAGCACAGCCCCGGTGTTAGTTTCTGGAGAAATGCCCCCGTTGATTTGTTATGATTTTTTTTCCGCCGGCCGCCTGGTCGCCCTAATGCAAAGTCAATGGGAGTGAGGAGATAGAATATTTTTCAAAGTTTTTCACTCGGCCGTCTGGTCCCCTGACTCGAAAATTTTAAAGTGCTCCCATCGGTCCCAGGGTAGGGTGGCTGATAGCTGGGAGCCCCCTGAGCACTGCCCCGGTGTTAGTTTTCGGAGAAATGCCTCCGTTGATTTGTTATGATTTTTTTTCCGCCGGCCGCCTGGTCGCCCTAATGCAAAGTCAATGGGAGTGAGGAGATAGAAAATTTTTCAAAGTTTTTCACTCGGCCGCCTGGTCCCCTAACTCGAAAATTTTAAAGTGCTCCCATCGGTCCCGGGATAGGGTGGCTGATAGCTGGGAGCCCCCTGAGCACTGCCCCGGTGTTAGTTTTCGGAGAAATGCCCCCGTTGATTTGTTATGATTTTTTTTCCGCCGGCCGCCTGGTCGCCCTAATGCAAAGTCAATGGGAGTGAGGAGATAGAAAATTTTTCAAAGTTTTTCACTCGGCCGTCTGGTCCCCTGACTCGAAAATTTTAAAGTGCTCCCATCGGTCCCGGGATAGGGTGGCTGATAGCTGGGAGCCTCCTGAGCACTGCCCCGGTGTTAGTTTCTGGAGAACTGCCCCCGTTGATTTGTTATGATCCGTAGTTGCCGGCCGGCCGCCCGGCATTGCTCTATCGGATGGAGCGTGGGCTGGCTATGGGAGATTTAGCGATTTTCGGAACCGGCCCCGATGGCCCCCCAAACCGGGTGGCCACGAGGTGGGACCCCCCTGAGCACTGCCCCGGTGTTAGTTTTCGGAGAAATGCCCCCGTTGATTTCTTATGATCCGTAGTTGCCGGCCGGCCGCCCGGCATTGCTCTATCGGATGGAGCGTGGGCTGGCTATGGGAGATTTAGCGATTTTCGGAACCGGCCCCGATCGCCCCCCAAACCGGGTGGCCACGAGGTGGGACCCCCCTGAGCACTGCCCCGGTGTTAGTTTTCGGAGAAATGCCCCCGTTGATTTGTTATGATCCGTAGTTGCCGGCCGGCCGCCCGGCATTGCTCTATCGGATGGAGCGTGTGCTGGCTATGGGAGATTTAGCGATTTTCGGAACCGGCCCCGATCGCCCCCCAAACCGGGTGGCCACGAGGTGGGACCCCCCTGAGCACTGCCCCGGTGTTAGTTTTCGGAGAAATGCCCCCGTTGATTTGTTATGATCCGTAGTTGCCGGCCGGCCGCCCGGCATTGCTCTATCGGATGGAGCGTGGGCTGGCTATGGGAGATTTAGCGATTTTCGGAACCGGCCCCGATCGCCCCCCAAACCGGGTGGCCACGAGGTGGGACCCCCCTGAGCACTGCCCCGGTGTTAGTTTTCGGAGAAATGCCCCCGTTGATTTGTTACGATTATTTTTCGCCCAGGCGATGTGCCTTTTCATTTTGTTTTGCACTTTCCTTCATTCCTTGGTGCATGCTACCATCTAACGGACACATTTCGGTACTGCAGTTTGAAAGTAATTTCCCCGTCTAGGGATCTCTCAATGCCCTGGGCTGCGAAAGGAGGGCAAGGACACCCTATGTTCTCATGAGTGCAAAGCCCCCCCGGCTTCAAGGCATTCCAAAAGGAAAACCGGAGACACTGCTGTACACACACACACACACACACACACACACACACACACACACACACACACACACAGAGAGAGAGAGAGAGAGAGAGAGAGAGAGAGAGATAGAGAGAGAGTAGTCACACAGTGGAATAAACTCCCCAGCGATGTGGTAGAAGCTGAAAGTTGGGGAACATTGTGATGGTCTATATTTCTTGGCAGATAATAAAAGATGCTCTTATCATGCCTCCGTTGATGTGTTATGATCCATAGGTTGCCGGCCGCCCGGCATTGCTCTGATCGGATGGACCGTGGGCTGCCTATGGCAGAGTATGGGCGATTCTTCAGCCGGCCCCGATGGCCCCCCAAACCGGGTGGCCACGAGGTGGGACCCCCCTGAGCACTGCCCCGGTGTTAGTTTTCGGAGAAATGCCCCCGTTGATTTCTTATGATCCGTAGTTGCCGGCCGGCCGCCCGGCATTGCTCTATCGGATGGAGCGTGGGCTGGCTATGGGAGATTTAGCGATTTTCGGAACCGGCCCCGATCGCCCCCCAAACCGGGTGGCCACGAGGTGGGACCCCCCTGAGCACTGCCCCGGTGTTAGTTTTCGGAGAAATGCCCCCGTTGATTTCTTATGATCCGTAGTTGCCGGCCGGCCGCCCGGCATTGCTCTATCGGATGGAGCGTGGGCTGGCTATGGGAGATTTAGCGATTTTCGGAACCGGCCCCGATCGCCCCCCAAACCGGGTGGCCACGAGGTGGGACCCCCCTGAGCACTGCCCCGGTGTTAGTTTTCGGAGAAATGCCCCCGTTGATTTGTTATGATCCGTAGTTGCCGGCCGGCCGCCCGGCATTGCTCTATCGGATGGAGCGTGGGCTGGCTATGGGAGATTTAGCGATTTTCGGAACCGGCCCCGATCGCCCCCCAAACCGGGTGGCCACGAGGTGGGACCCCCCTGAGCACTGCCCCGGTGTTAGTTTTCGGAGAAATGCCCCCGTTGATTTGTTACGATTATTTTTCGCCCAGGCGATGTGCCTTTTCATTTTGTTTTGCACTTTCCTTCATTCCTTGGTGCATGCTACCATCTAACGGACACATTTCGGTACTGCAGTTTGAAAGTAATTTCCCCGTCTAGGGATCTCTCAATGCCCTGGGCTGCGAAAGGAGGGCAAGGACACCCTATGTTCTCATGAGTGCAAAGCCCCCCCGGCTTCAAGGCATTCCAAAAGGAAAACCGGAGACACTGCTGTACACACACACACACACACACACACACACACACACACACACACACACACACACACAGAGAGAGAGAGAGAGAGAGAGAGAGAGAGAGAGATAGAGAGAGAGTAGTCACACAGTGGAATAAACTCCCCAGCGATGTGGTAGAAGCTGAAAGTTGGGGAACATTGTGATGGTCTATATTTCTTGGCAGATAATAAAAGATGCTCTTATCATGCCTCCGTTGATGTGTTATGATCCATAGGTTGCCGGCCGCCCGGCATTGCTCTGATCGGATGGACCGTGGGCTGCCTATGGCAGAGTATGGGCGATTCTTCAGCCGGCCCCGATGGCCCCCCAAACCGGGTGGCCACGAGGTGGGACCCCCCTGAGCACTGCCCCGGTGTTAGTTTTCCGAGAAATGCCCCCGTTGATTTGTTATGATCCGTAGTTGCCGGCCGGCCGCCCGGCAGTGCTCTATCGGATGGAGCGTGGGCTGGCTATGGGAGATTTAGCGATTTTCGGAACCGGCCCCGATCGCCCCCCAAACCGGGTGGCCACGAGGTGGGACCCCCCTGAGCACTGCCCCGGTGTTAGTTTTCCGAGAAATGCCCCCGTTGATTTGTTATGATCCGTAGTTGCCGGCCGGCCGCCCGGCAGTGCTCTATCGGATGGAGCGTGGGCTGGCTATGGGAGATTTAGCGATTTTCGGAACCGGCCCCGATCGCCCCCCAAACCGGGTGGCCACGAGGTGGGACCCCCCTGAGCACTGCCCCGGTGTTAGTTTTCCGAGAAATGCCCCCGTTGATTTGTTATGATTATTTTTCGCCCAGGCGATGTGCCTTTTCATTTTGTTTTGCACTTTCCTTCATTCCTTGGTGCATGCTACCATCTAACGGACACATTTCGGTACTGCAGTTTGAAAGTAATTTCCCCGTCTAGGGATCTCTCAATGCCCTGGGCTGCGAAAGGAGGGCAAGGACACCCTATGTTCTCATGAGTGCAAAGCCCCCCCGGCTTCAAGGCATTCCAAAAGGAAAACCGGAGACACTGCTGTACACACACACACACACACACACACACACACACACACACACACACACACACACACAGAGAGAGAGAGAGAGAGAGAGAGAGATAGAGAGAGAGTAGTCACACAGTGGAATAAACTCCCCAGCGATGTGGTAGAAGCTGAAAGTTGGGGAACATTGTGATGGTCTATATTTCTTGGCAGATAATAAAAGATGCTCTTATCATGCCTCCGTTGATGTGTTATGATCCATAGGTTGCCGGCCGCCCGGCATTGCTCTGATCGGATGGACCGTGGGCTGCCTATGGCAGAGTATGGGCGATTCTTCAGCCGGCCCCGATGGCCCCCCAAACCGGGTGGCCACGAGGTGGGACCCCCCTGAGCACTGCCGCGGTGTTAGTTTTCCGAGAAATGCCCCCGTTGATTTGTTATGATCCGTAGTTGCCGGCCGGCCGCCCGGCATTGCTCTATCGGATGGAGCGTGGGCTGGCTATGGGAGATTTAGCGATTTTCGGAACCGGCCCCGATGGCCCCCCAAACCGGGTGGCCACGAGGTGGGACCCCCCTGAGCACTGCCCCGGTGTTAGTTTTCGGAGAAATGCCCCCGTTGATTTGTTATGATCCGTAGTTGCCGGCCGGCCGCCCGGCATTGCTCTATCGGATGGAGCGTGGGCTGGCTATGGGAGATTTAGCGATTTTCGGAACCGGCCCCGATGGCCCCCCAAACCGGGTGGCCACGAGGTGGGACCCCCCTGAGCACTGCCCCGGTGTTAGTTTTCGGAGAAATGCCCCCGTTGATTTGTTATGATCCGTAGTTGCCGGCCGGCCGCCCGGCATTGCTCTATCGGATGGAGCGTGGGCTGGCTATGGGAGATTTAGCGATTTTCGGAACCGGCCCCGATCGCCCCCCAAACCGGGTGGCCACGAGGTGGGACCCCCCTGAGCACTGCCCCGGTGTTAGTTTTCCGAGAAATGCCCCCGTTGATTTGTTACGATTATTTTTCGCCCAGGCGATGTGCCTTTTCATTTTGTTTTGCACTTTCCTTCATTCCTTGGTGCATGCTGCCATCTAACGGACACATTTCGGTACTGCAGTTTGAAAGTAATTTCCCCGTCTAGGGATCTCTCTCTCGTCTAGGGACACTGCTGTACACACACACACACACACACACACACACACACACACACACACACACACACACACACACACACACACAGTGAGAGAGAGGGAGAGATAGAGAGAGAGAGAGGTGGAGAGGGAGAGAGAGGTGGAGATAGAGAGATGGAGATAGAGAGAGATGGAGATAGAGAGAGATGGAGATAGAGAGAGAGATGGAGATAGAGAGAGAGTCGTCACACTCTGGAACAAACTCCCCAGAAGCTGAAAGTTGGGGAACATTATGATGATCTTTATTTCTTGGCAGATAATAAATGATGATCTTACAGAGGGCGACTTACAACACCAGTGCAAACATACAGCGAAGGACAAGGCATCAATCGCGACAGAATCCCTTGAGTTAAAGCAGCAGATTCAGAATAACACACGTCAAAACAGACTGGAGACTAAAACGAGCACGAAAGGTGTCGAATATGTGGCCTCCTCTCGCTTGTAAACTCTCTCGTGTTCCTGTCGATGGGGTCGGCGGCTCGGGGCAGCGGCCTAGCAGCAGCAGGCAGGCCACCCGGCTGCCTGGGGCTGACCTCCGGGGCAGGCAGGCAGGCAGGCAGACCTCCAGGGCAGGCAGGCAGGCAGGCAGGCAGACCTCCAGGGCAGGCAGGCAGGTAGGCCGTGCTGCTGCCAGGGCTGGCAGGCTGACCTCCAGGGCAGGCAGGCAGGCAGGCAGACCTCCAGGGCTGGCAGGCTGACCTCCAGGGCAGGCAGGCAGGCAGGCAGGCAGACCTCCAGGGCTAACAGGCTGACCTCCAGGGCTGGCAGGCTGACCTCCAGGGCTGGAAGGCAGGATGGCAGACCTCCAGGGCAGGCAGGCAGGCAGGCAGGCAGACCTCCAGGGCTGGCAGGGAGACCTCCAGGGCTGGCAGGCAGGCAGGCAGGGCTGTGTGGCTGGGGAGGGCAGGCTGGCAGGCAGGTAGGCCGTGCTGCTGCCAGGGCTGGAAGGCTGACCTCCAGGGCAGGCAGGCAGGCAGACCTCCAGGGCAGGCAGGCAGGTAGGCCGTGCTGCTGCCAGGGCTGGCAGGCTGACCTCCAGGGCAGGCAGGCTGACCTCCAGGGCAGGCAGTGCTGCTGCCAGGGCAGGCAGGCAGACCTCCAGGGCTGGATAGCAGACCTCCAGGGCAGGCAGTGCTGCTTCCAGGGCTGGATAGCAGACCTCCAGGGCTAACAGGCTGACCTCCAGGGCTAACAGGCAGGCAGGCAGACCTCCAGGGCAGGCAGGCAGACCTCCAGGGCTAACAGGCTGACCTCCAGGGCAGGCAGGCAGACCTCCAGGGCAGGCAGTGCTGCTACCAGGGCAGGCAGTGCTGCTACCAGGGCTGGAAGGCAGACCTCCAGGGCTAACAGGCAGGCAGGCAGACCTCCAGGGCTGGAAGGCAGACCTCCAGGGCTGGCAGGCTGACCTCCAGGGCTAACAGGCAGACCTCCAGGGCTAACAGGCTGACCTCCAGGGCTAACAGGCAGGCAGGCAGACCTCCAGGGCTGGATAGCAGACCTCCAGGGCTAACAGGCAGACCTCCAGGGCTGGATAGCAGACCTCCAGGGCTGGCAGGCAGACCTCCAGGGCTGGATAGCAGACCTCCAGGGCTGGCAGGCAGACCTCCAGGGCTGGATAGCAGACCTCCAGGGCTGGCAGGCAGACCTCCAGGGCTGGATAGCAGACCTCCAGGGCTAACAGGCAGGCAGGCAGACCTCCAGGGCAGGCAGGCAGACCTCCAGGGCAGGCCGGCAGACCTCCAGGGCAGGCAGTGCTGCTACCAGGGCTGGATAGCAGACCTCCAGGGCTAACAGGCAGACCTCCAGGGCTGGAAGGCAGACCTCCAGGGCTGGCAGGCTGACCTCCAGGGCAGGCAGTGCTGCTGCCAGGGCAGGCAGGCAGACCTCCAGGGCTGGATAGCAGACCTCCAGGGCAGGCAGTGCTGCTTCCAGGGCTGGATAGCAGACCTCCAGGGCTAACAGGCTGACCTCCAGGGCTAACAGGCAGGCAGGCAGACCTCCAGGGCAGGCAGGCAGACCTCCAGGGCTAACAGGCTGACCTCCAGGGCAGGCAGTGCTGCTACCAGGGCAGGCAGGCTGTCCTCCAGGGCTGGATAGCAGACCTCCAGGGCAGGCAGTGCTGCTACCAGGGCAGGCAGGCTGTCCTCCAGGGCTGGATAGCAGACCTCCAGGGCAGGCAGTGCTGCTACCAGGGCAGGCAGGCTGTCCTCCAGGGCTGGATAGCAGACCTCCAGGGCAGGCAGTGCTGCTACCAGGGCTGGATAGCAGACCTCCAGGGCTGGATGGCAGGCAGGCAGACCTCCAGGGATGGATAGCAGACCTCCAGGGCTGGAAGGCAGGCAGGCAGACCTCCAGGGCAGGCAGTGCTGCTACCAGGGCTGGATAGCAGACCTCCAGGGCTGGATGGCAGGCAGGCAGACCTCCAGGGATGGATAGCAGACCTCCAGGGCTGGAAGGCAGGCAGGCAGACCTCCAGGGCAGGCAGTGCTGCTACCAGGGCTGGATAGCAGACCTCCAGGGCTAACAGGCAGACCTCCAGGGCTGGAAGGCAGACCTCCAGGGCTGGCAGGCTGACCTCCAGGGCAGGCAGTGCTGCTGCCAGGGCAGGCAGGCAGACCTCCAGGGCTGGATAGCAGACCTCCAGGGCAGGCAGTGCTGCTTCCAGGGCTGGATAGCAGACCTCCAGGGCTAACAGGCTGACCTCCAGGGCTAACAGGCAGGCAGGCAGACCTCCAGGGCAGGCAGGCAGACCTCCAGGGCTAACAGGCTGACCTCCAGGGCAGGCAGTGCTGCTACCAGGGCAGGCAGGCTGTCCTCCAGGGCTGGATAGCAGACCTCCAGGGCAGGCAGTGCTGCTACCAGGGCAGGCAGGCTGTCCTCCAGGGCTGGATAGCAGACCTCCAGGGCAGGCAGTGCTGCTACCAGGGCAGGCAGGCTGTCCTCCAGGGCTGGATAGCAGACCTCCAGGGCAGGCAGTGCTGCTACCAGGGCTGGATAGCAGACCTCCAGGGCTGGATGGCAGGCAGGCAGACCTCCAGGGATGGATAGCAGACCTCCAGGGCTGGAAGGCAGGCAGGCAGACCTCCAGGGCAGGCAGTGCTGCTACCAGGGCTGGATAGCAGACCTCCAGGGCTGGATGGCAGGCAGGCAGACCTCCAGGGATGGATAGCAGACCTCCAGGGCTGGAGGGCAGGCAGGCAGACCTCCAGGGCAGGCAGTGCTGCTACCAGGGCTGGATAGCAGACCTCCAGGGCTGGATGGCAGGCAGGCAGACCTCCAGGGATGGATAGCAGACCTCCAGGGCTGGAAGGCAGGCAGGCAGACCTCCAGGGCAGGCAGTGCTGCTACCAGGGCTGGATAGCAGACCTCCAGGGCTAACAGGCAGACCTCCAGGGCTGGAAGGCAGGCAGTGCTGCTACCAGGGCAGGCAGGCAGACCTCCAGGGCTAACAGGCTGACCTCCAGGGCAGGCAGTGCTGCTACCAGGGCTGGATAGCAGACCTCCAGGGCTGGATAGCAGACCTCCAGGGCTAACAGGCAGACCTCCAGGGCTGGCAGGCAGGCAGGCAGACCTCCAGGGCAGGCAGTGCTGCTACCAGGGCTGGATAGCAGACCTCCAGGGCAGGCAGTGCTGCTACCAGGGCAGGCAGGCTGTCCTCCAGGGCTGGATAGCAGACCTCCAGGGCAGGCAGTGCTGCTACCAGGGCTGGATAGCAGACCTCCAGGGCTGGATGGCAGGCAGGCAGACCTCCAGGGATGGATAGCAGACCTCCAGGGCTGGAAGGCAGGCAGGCAGACCTCCAGGGCAGGCAGTGCTGCTACCAGGGCTGGATAGCAGACCTCCAGGGCTAACAGGCAGACCTCCAGGGCTGGAAGGCAGGCAGTGCTGCTACCAGGGCAGGCAGGCAGACCTCCAGGGCTAACAGGCTGACCTCCAGGGCAGGCAGTGCTGCTACCAGGGCTGGATAGCAGACCTCCAGGGCTGGATAGCAGACCTCCAGGGCTAACAGGCAGACCTCCAGGGCTGGCAGGCAGGCAGGCAGACCTCCAGGGCAGGCAGTGCTGCTACCAGGGCTGGATAGCAGACCTCCAGGGCAGGCAGTGCTGCTACCAGGGCAGGCAGTGCTGCTGCCAGGGCTGGATGGCAGGCAGGCAGACCTCCAGGGCTAACAGGCTGACCTCCAGGGCAGGCAGGCAGACCTCCAGGGCTAACAGGCTGACCTCCAGGGCAGGCAGTGCTGCTACCAGGGCAGGCAGGCTGTCCTCCAGGGCTGGATAGCAGACCTCCAGGGCAGGCAGTGCTGCTACCAGGGCAGGCAGGCTGTCCTCCAGGGCTGGATAGCAGACCTCCAGGGCAGGCAGTGCTGCTACCAGGGCAGGCAGGCTGTCCTCCAGGGCTGGATAGCAGACCTCCAGGGCAGGCAGTGCTGCTACCAGGGCTGGATAGCAGACCTCCAGGGCTGGATGGCAGGCAGGCAGACCTCCAGGGATGGATAGCAGACCTCCAGGGCTGGAAGGCAGGCAGGCAGACCTCCAGGGCAGGCAGTGCTGCTACCAGGGCTGGATAGCAGACCTCCAGGGCTAACAGGCAGACCTCCAGGGCTGGAAGGCAGGCAGTGCTGCTACCAGGGCAGGCAGGCTGTCCTCCAGGGCTGGAAGGCAGACCTCCAGGGCTGGCAGGCTGACCTCCAGGGCAGGCAGGCCGGGCCCCCGGTGCTGCATCTCGGCCGCTGCCTGGGGCGGACCGGCCCGGGTGCCCTTGCGCTTTTTCGACACCAGGGGGCAGTTGGGTGCCATTCCGTCCCTCGTGTGGCGAAATGGCGGTACTGCACCTCCGCCTTTTTGCTGGAGAAAGTCCGCAGTCGGGACAATGCGCCACACGGTCCGTCGGCAGGAGGCCCGGGCCCGGGCACAACTCCCCGGTGGGGACGGACGCCGGGCTGGAGCTTCCCTTCAGCACACACACTCACTCACTCACTGACCGACCGACTGACTGCAGGAAAGGCTCCCGGCTCCCAGCGCTCAGTCAGCAGGCCTACTCCTCCCCGGTGGGGACGGACGCCGGGCTGGAGCTTCCCTTCAGCACACACACTCACTCACTCACTGACCGACCGACTGACTGCAGGAAAGGCTCCCGGCTCCCAGCGCTCAGTCAGCAGGCCTACTCCTCCCCGGTGGGGACGGACGCCGGGCTGGAGCTTCCCTTCAGCACACACACTCACTCACTCACTGACCGACCGACTGACTGCAGGAAAGGCTCCCGGCTCCCAGCGCTCAGTCAGCAGGCCTACTCCTCCCCGGTGGGGACGGACGCCGGGCTGGAGCTTCCCTTCAGCACACACACTCACTCACTCACTGACCGACCGACTGACTGCAGGAAAGGCTCCCGGCTCCCAGCGCTCAGTCAGCAGGCCTACTCCTCCCCGGTGGGGACGGACGCCGGGCTGGAGCTTCCCTTCAGCACACACACTCACTCACTCACTGACCGACCGACTGACTGCAGGAAAGGCTCCCGGCTCCCAGCGCTCAGTCAGCAGGCCTACTCCTCCCCGGTGGGGACGGACGCCGGGCTGGAGCTTCCCTTCAGCACACACACTCACTCACTCACTGACCGACCGACTGACTGCAGGAAAGGCTCCCGGCTCCCAGCGCTCAGTCAGCAGGCCTACTCCTCCCCGGTGGGGACGGACGCCGGGCTGGAGCTTTCCTCCAGCGCAACACACACTCACTCACTCACTGACTGACCGACCGACCGACCGACGGCTCCCGGCGCTCAGCCTGCAGGGCTACACCTCCCCGGTGGGTGCGGGCTCCGCGCTGGAGCTTTCCTTCAGCACTCACTGACCGACGGCTCCCGGCGCTCAGCCTGCAGGGCTACACCTCCCCGGTGGGTGCGGGCTCCGCGCTGGAGCTTTCCTTCAGCACTCACTGACCGACGGCTCCCGGCGCTCAGCCTGCAGGGCTACACCTCCCCGGTGGGTGCGGGCTCCGCGCTGGAGCTTTCCTTCAGCACTCACTGACCGACGGCTCCCGGCGCTCAGCCTGCAGGGCTACACCTCCCCGGTGGGTGCGGGCTCCGCGCTGGAGCTTTCCTTCAGCACTCACTGACCGACGGCTCCCGGCGCTCAGCCTGCAGGGCTACACCTCCCCGGTGGGTGCGGGCTCCGCGCTGGAGCTTTCCTTCAGCACTCACTGACCGACGGCTCCCGGCGCTCAGCCTGCAGGGCTACACCTCCCCGGTGGGTGCGGGCTCCGCGCTGGAGCTTTCCTTCAGCACTCACTGACCGACGGCTCCCGGCGCTCAGCCTGCAGGGCTACACCTCCCCGGTGGGTGCGGGCTCCGCGCTGGAGCTTTCCTTCAGCACTCACTGACCGACGGCTCCCGGCTCCCAGCGCTCCGTCAGCAGGAGGCCCGGGCCCGGGCTCGCTCCGGCCCCCTCGCGCCTGGTCACCCAACTCCCCTTCCATCCCTATGGGGCGGGGGGACGGGGACATCGAAAACGCTCCCATCGCCGCCGAGGCACGCTGCGGGGACTCTCCCTACCATCGCCCCATGCTTCCTTTGAAGAATATATGACGTTTTTCAATTTTCACCGACATTTGAAAATCAAAACTTCAGAACATTTCATAGTTATTCTCAATGGGTTGTCTAGGGGCACACATCTCTAAACTGGGGGAAATGCTCAAAATGATTAAAAAGAAAAACAATGCCCCCAGACCCGGGGGGCTGATAGCTGGGAGCCCCCTGAGCACAGCCCCGGTGTTAGTTTCTGGAGAAATGCCCCCGTTGATTTGTTATGATTTTTTTTCCGCCGGCCGCCTGGTCGCCCTAATGCAAAGTCAATGGGAGTGAGGAGATAGAATATTTTTCAAAGTTTTTCACTCGGCCGTCTGGTCCCCTGACTCGAAAATTTTAAAGTGCTCCCATCGGTCCCAGGGTAGGGTGGCTGATAGCTGGGAGCCCCCTGAGCACAGCCCCGGTGTTAGTTTCTGGAGAAATGCCCCCGTTGATTTGTTATGATTTTTTTTCCGCCGGCCGCCTGGTCGCCCTAATGTAAAGTCAATGGGAGTGAGGAGATAGAATATTTTTCAAAGTTTTTCACTCGGCCGTCTGGTCCCCTGACTCGAAAATTTTAAAGTGCTCCCATCGGTCCCAGGGTAGGGTGGCTGATAGCTGGGAGCCCCCTGAGCACAGCCCCGGTGTTAGTTTCTGGAGAAATGCCCCCGTTGATTTGTTATGATTTTTTTTCCGCCGGCCGCCTGGTCGCCCTAATGTAAAGTCAATGGGAGTGAGGAGATAGAATATTTTTCAAAGTTTTTCACTCGGCCGTCTGGTCCCCTGACTCGAAAATTTTAAAGTGCTCCCATCGGTCCCAGGGTAGGGTGGCTGATAGCTGGGAGCCCCCTGAGCACAGCCCCGGTGTTAGTTTCTGGAGAAATGCCCCCGTTGATTTGTTATGATTTTTTTTCCGCCGGCCGCCTGGTCGCCCTAATGCAAAGTCAATGGGAGTGAGGAGATAGAATATTTTTCAAAGTTTTTCACTCGGCCGTCTGGTCCCCTGACTCGAAAATTTTAAAGTGCTCCCATCGGTCCCAGGGTAGGGTGGCTGATAGCTGGGAGCCCCCTGAGCACAGCCCCGGTGTTAGTTTCTGGAGAAATGCCCCCGTTGATTTGTTATGATTTTTTTTCCGCCGGCCGCCTGGTCGCCCTAATGCAAAGTCAATGGGAGTGAGGAGATAGAATATTTTTCAAAGTTTTTCACTCGGCCGTCTGGTCCCCTGACTCGAAAATTTTAAAGTGCTCCCATCGGTCCCAGGGTAGGGTGGCTGATAGCTGGGAGCCCCCTGAGCACTGCCCCGGTGTTAGTTTTCGGAGAAATGCCTCCGTTGATTTGTTATGATTTTTTTTCCGCCGGCCGCCTGGTCGCCCTAATGCAAAGTCAATGGGAGTGAGGAGATAGAAAATTTTTCAAAGTTTTTCACTCGGCCGCCTGGTCCCCTAACTCGAAAATTTTAAAGTGCTCCCATCGGTCCCGGGATAGGGTGGCTGATAGCTGGGAGCCCCCTGAGCACTGCCCCGGTGTTAGTTTTCGGAGAAATGCCCCCGTTGATTTGTTATGATTTTTTTTCCGCCGGCCGCCTGGTCGCCCTAATGCAAAGTCAATGGGAGTGAGGAGATAGAAAATTTTTCAAAGTTTTTCACTCGGCCGTCTGGTCCCCTGACTCGAAAATTTTAAAGTGCTCCCATCGGTCCCGGGATAGGGTGGCTGATAGCTGGGAGCCTCCTGAGCACTGCCCCGGTGTTAGTTTCTGGAGAACTGCCCCCGTTGATTTGTTATGATCCGTAGTTGCCGGCCGGCCGCCCGGCATTGCTCTATCGGATGGAGCGTGGGCTGGCTATGGGAGATTTAGCGATTTTCGGAACCGGCCCCGATGGCCCCCCAAACCGGGTGGCCACGAGGTGGGACCCCCCTGAGCACTGCCCCGGTGTTAGTTTTCGGAGAAATGCCCCCGTTGATTTCTTATGATCCGTAGTTGCCGGCCGGCCGCCCGGCATTGCTCTATCGGATGGAGCGTGGGCTGGCTATGGGAGATTTAGCGATTTTCGGAACCGGCCCCGATCGCCCCCCAAACCGGGTGGCCACGAGGTGGGACCCCCCTGAGCACTGCCCCGGTGTTAGTTTTCGGAGAAATGCCCCCGTTGATTTGTTATGATCCGTAGTTGCCGGCCGGCCGCCCGGCATTGCTCTATCGGATGGAGCGTGTGCTGGCTATGGGAGATTTAGCGATTTTCGGAACCGGCCCCGATCGCCCCCCAAACCGGGTGGCCACGAGGTGGGACCCCCCTGAGCACTGCCCCGGTGTTAGTTTTCGGAGAAATGCCCCCGTTGATTTGTTATGATCCGTAGTTGCCGGCCGGCCGCCCGGCATTGCTCTATCGGATGGAGCGTGGGCTGGCTATGGGAGATTTAGCGATTTTCGGAACCGGCCCCGATCGCCCCCCAAACCGGGTGGCCACGAGGTGGGACCCCCCTGAGCACTGCCCCGGTGTTAGTTTTCGGAGAAATGCCCCCGTTGATTTGTTACGATTATTTTTCGCCCAGGCGATGTGCCTTTTCATTTTGTTTTGCACTTTCCTTCATTCCTTGGTGCATGCTACCATCTAACGGACACATTTCGGTACTGCAGTTTGAAAGTAATTTCCCCGTCTAGGGATCTCTCAATGCCCTGGGCTGCGAAAGGAGGGCAAGGACACCCTATGTTCTCATGAGTGCAAAGCCCCCCCGGCTTCAAGGCATTCCAAAAGGAAAACCGGAGACACTGCTGTACACACACACACACACACACACACACACACACACACACACACACACACACACAGAGAGAGAGAGAGAGAGAGAGAGAGAGAGAGAGATAGAGAGAGAGTAGTCACACAGTGGAATAAACTCCCCAGCGATGTGGTAGAAGCTGAAAGTTGGGGAACATTGTGATGGTCTATATTTCTTGGCAGATAATAAAAGATGCTCTTATCATGCCTCCGTTGATGTGTTATGATCCATAGGTTGCCGGCCGCCCGGCATTGCTCTGATCGGATGGACCGTGGGCTGCCTATGGCAGAGTATGGGCGATTCTTCAGCCGGCCCCGATGGCCCCCCAAACCGGGTGGCCACGAGGTGGGACCCCCCTGAGCACTGCCCCGGTGTTAGTTTTCGGAGAAATGCCCCCGTTGATTTCTTATGATCCGTAGTTGCCGGCCGGCCGCCCGGCATTGCTCTATCGGATGGAGCGTGGGCTGGCTATGGGAGATTTAGCGATTTTCGGAACCGGCCCCGATCGCCCCCCAAACCGGGTGGCCACGAGGTGGGACCCCCCTGAGCACTGCCCCGGTGTTAGTTTTCGGAGAAATGCCCCCGTTGATTTCTTATGATCCGTAGTTGCCGGCCGGCCGCCCGGCATTGCTCTATCGGATGGAGCGTGGGCTGGCTATGGGAGATTTAGCGATTTTCGGAACCGGCCCCGATCGCCCCCCAAACCGGGTGGCCACGAGGTGGGACCCCCCTGAGCACTGCCCCGGTGTTAGTTTTCGGAGAAATGCCCCCGTTGATTTGTTATGATCCGTAGTTGCCGGCCGGCCGCCCGGCATTGCTCTATCGGATGGAGCGTGGGCTGGCTATGGGAGATTTAGCGATTTTCGGAACCGG
>NW_027102849.1:7500-25000 GCF_036373705.1 Amia ocellicauda
AAGCGATTCTGAGGAAGGCTGTGTTAAAATTAATTTCGGGAAATGTCGTTTACCCCCCCCCAAATGGCTCCGAAGTACCCCCCCCCCACCCCCCCCCTAAAAAACCGTGTTCCGGGGGTTTTTCGAGAAAACAAACACACGGGGTATATAGAGGGGACTGAGACGAATCGAATGACGTGCTTTGCAAAGAAATCGGGGGCTCACAGCCCCCCCAGGAGAGGTTCAAAAGTCGGAGGACTGGTCACCTAACTCCCATTGAAGTCAATGGGGGAAAAATGAAAACTGTCAAAAAGGCTTAAAATGGTTCAAAAACCCACTGGGGCAGTAGATAATCATCCTATTTGAATTTTAAAAGTCTTAGTTTGGCGAAAAAATACCTTTTAATAATTGTTTTAGGGGTCAGAAAAATCAGCTCCGGCTGCCTGGTCACCTAGGGGAGATAGAAAATTTTTCTAAGTTTTTCACTCGGCCGCCTGGTCCCCTAACTCGAAAATTTTAAAGTGCTCCCATCGGTCCCGGGATAGGGTGGCTGATAGCTGGGAGCCCCCTGAGCACTGCCCCGGTGTTAGTTTTCGGAGAAATGCCCCCGTTGATTTGTTATGATTTTTTTTCCGCCGGCCGCCTGGTCGCCCTAATGCAAAGTCAATGGGAGTGAGGAGATAGAAAATTTTTCAAAGTTTTTCACTCGGCCGCCTGGTCCCCTAACTCGAAAATTTTAAAGTGCTCCCATCGGTCCCGGGATAGGGTGGCTGATAGCTGGGAGCCCCCTGAGCACTGCCCCGGTGTTAGTTTTCGGAGAAATGCCTCCGTTGATTTGTTATGATTTTTTTTCCGCCGGCCGCCTGGTCGCCCTAATGTAAAGTCAATGGGAGTGAGGAGATAGAACATTTTTCAAAGTTTTTCACCCGGCCCCAAACGGCTCCAAAACACACTGGGGCTGTGGCTGGGACTCTCACCAGGACTGCCCCCTACTTTATTTCTGGATTAAAAAGCATTCTATATTAATTTTTCGATTTTTGGGACCCGGGACGCCTGGTCACCTAACTCCCCTTCTATCCCTATGGGGGGGGGGGCGGGGACATCGAAAACGCTCCCATCGCCGCCGAGGCACGCTGCGGGGACTCTCCCTACCATCGCCCCATGCTTCCTTTGAAGAATATATGACGTTTTTCAATTTTCACCGACATTTGAAAATCAAAACTTCAGAACATTTCATAGTTATTCTCAATGGGTTGTCTAGGGGCACACATCTCTAAACTGGGGGAAATGCTCAAAATGATTAAAAAGAAAAACAATGCCCCCAGACCCGGGGGGCTGATAGCTGGGAGCCCCCTGAGCACTGCCCCGGTGTTAGTTTTCGGAGAAATGCCTCCGTTGATTTGTTATGATTTTTTTTCCGCCGGCCGCCTGGTCGCCCTAATGTAAAGTCAATGGGAGTGAGGAGATAGAATATTTTTCAAAGTTTTTCACTCGGCCGTCTGGTCCCCTGACTCGAAAATTTTAAAGTGCTCCCATCGGTCCCGGGATAGGGTGGCTGATAGCTGGGAGCCCCCTGAGCACAGCCCCGGTGTTAGTTTTCGGAGAAATGCCCCCGTTGATTTGTTATGATTTTTTTTCCGCCGGCCGCCTGGTCGCCCTAATGTAAAGTCAATGGGAGTGAGGAGATAGAATATTTTTCAAAGTTTTTCACTCGGCCGTCTGGTCCCCTGACTCGAAAATTTTAAAGTGCTCCCATCGGTCCCGGGATAGGGTGGCTGATAGCTGGGAGCCCCCTGAGCACAGCCCCGGTGTTAGTTTTCGGAGAAATGCCCCCGTTGATTTGTTATGATTTTTTTTCCGCCGGCCGCCTGGTCGCCCTAATGTAAAGTCAATGGGAGTGAGGAGATAGAATATTTTTCAAAGTTTTTCACTCGGCCGTCTGGTCCCCTGACTCGAAAATTTTAAAGTGCTCCCATCGGTCCCGGGATAGGGTGGCTGATAGCTGGGAGCCCCCTGAGCACAGCCCCGGTGTTAGTTTTCGGAGAAATGCCCCCGTTGATTTGTTATGATTTTTTTTCCGCCGGCCGCCTGGTCGCCCTAATGTAAAGTCAATGGGAGTGAGGAGATAGAATATTTTTCAAAGTTTTTCACTCGGCCGTCTGGTCCCCTGACTCGAAAATTTTAAAGTGCTCCCATCGGTCCCGGGATAGGGTGGCTGATAGCTGGGAGCCCCCTGAGCACAGCCCCGGTGTTAGTTTTCGGAGAAATGCCCCCGTTGATTTGTTATGATTTTTTTTCCGCCGGCCGCCTGGTCGCCCTAATGTAAAGTCAATGGGAGTGAGGAGATAGAATATTTTTCAAAGTTTTTCACTCGGCCGTCTGGTCCCCTGACTCGAAAATTTTAAAGTGCTCCCATCGGTCCCGGGATAGGGTGGCTGATAGCTGGGAGCCCCCTGAGCACAGCCCCGGTGTTAGTTTTCGGAGAAATGCCCCCGTTGATTTGTTATGATTTTTTTTCCGCCGGCCGCCTGGTCGCCCTAATGTAAAGTCAATGGGAGTGAGGAGATAGAATATTTTTCAAAGTTTTTCACTCGGCCGTCTGGTCCCCTGACTCGAAAATTTTAAAGTGCTCCCATCGGTCCCAGACCCGGGTGGCCACGAGGTGGGACCCCCCTGAGCACTGCCCCGGTGTTAGTTTTCCGAGAAATGCCCCCGTTGATTTGTTATGATCCGTAGTTGCCGGCCGGCCGCCCGGCAGTGCTCTATCGGATGGAGCGTGGGCTGGCTATGGGAGATTTAGCGATTTTCGGAACCGGCCCCGATCGCCCCCCAAACCGGGTGGCCACGAGGTGGGACCCCCCTGAGCACTGCCCCGGTGTTAGTTTTCCGAGAAATGCCCCCGTTGATTTGTTATGATCCGTAGTTGCCGGCCGGCCGCCCGGCAGTGCTCTATCGGATGGAGCGTGGGCTGGCTATGGGAGATTTAGCGATTTTCGGAACCGGCCCCGATCGCCCCCCAAACCGGGTGGCCACGAGGTGGGACCCCCCTGAGCACTGCCCCGGTGTTAGTTTTCCGAGAAATGCCCCCGTTGATTTGTTATGATTATTTTTCGCCCAGGCGATGTGCCTTTTCATTTTGTTTTGCACTTTCCTTCATTCCTTGGTGCATGCTACCATCTAACGGACACATTTCGGTACTGCAGTTTGAAAGTAATTTCCCCGTCTAGGGATCTCTCAATGCCCTGGGCTGCGAAAGGAGGGCAAGGACACCCTATGTTCTCATGAGTGCAAAGCCCCCCCGGCTTCAAGGCATTCCAAAAGGAAAACCGGAGACACTGCTGTACACACACACACACACACACACACACACACACACACACACACACACAGAGAGAGAGAGAGAGAGAGAGAGAGATAGAGAGAGAGTAGTCACACAGTGGAATAAACTCCCCAGCGATGTGGTAGAAGCTGAAAGTTGGGGAACATTGTGATGGTCTATATTTCTTGGCAGATAATAAAAGATGCTCTTATCATGCCTCCGTTGATGTGTTATGATCCATAGGTTGCCGGCCGCCCGGCATTGCTCTGATCGGATGGACCGTGGGCTGCCTATGGCAGAGTATGGGCGATTCTTCAGCCGGCCCCGATGGCCCCCCAAACCGGGTGGCCACGAGGTGGGACCCCCCTGAGCACTGCCGCGGTGTTAGTTTTCCGAGAAATGCCCCCGTTGATTTGTTATGATCCGTAGTTGCCGGCCGGCCGCCCGGCATTGCTCTATCGGATGGAGCGTGGGCTGGCTATGGGAGATTTAGCGATTTTCGGAACCGGCCCCGATGGCCCCCCAAACCGGGTGGCCACGAGGTGGGACCCCCCTGAGCACTGCCCCGGTGTTAGTTTTCGGAGAAATGCCCCCGTTGATTTGTTATGATCCGTAGTTGCCGGCCGGCCGCCCGGCATTGCTCTATCGGATGGAGCGTGGGCTGGCTATGGGAGATTTAGCGATTTTCGGAACCGGCCCCGATGGCCCCCCAAACCGGGTGGCCACGAGGTGGGACCCCCCTGAGCACTGCCCCGGTGTTAGTTTTCGGAGAAATGCCCCCGTTGATTTGTTATGATCCGTAGTTGCCGGCCGGCCGCCCGGCATTGCTCTATCGGATGGAGCGTGGGCTGGCTATGGGAGATTTAGCGATTTTCGGAACCGGCCCCGATCGCCCCCCAAACCGGGTGGCCACGAGGTGGGACCCCCCTGAGCACTGCCCCGGTGTTAGTTTTCCGAGAAATGCCCCCGTTGATTTGTTACGATTATTTTTCGCCCAGGCGATGTGCCTTTTCATTTTGTTTTGCACTTTCCTTCATTCCTTGGTGCATGCTGCCATCTAACGGACACATTTCGGTACTGCAGTTTGAAAGTAATTTCCCCGTCTAGGGATCTCTCTCTCGTCTAGGGACACTGCTGTACACACACACACACACACACACACACACACACACACACACACACACACACACACACACACACACACACAGTGAGAGAGAGGGAGAGATAGAGAGAGAGAGAGGTGGAGAGGGAGAGAGAGGTGGAGATAGAGAGATGGAGATAGAGAGAGATGGAGATAGAGAGAGATGGAGATAGAGAGAGAGATGGAGATAGAGAGAGAGTCGTCACACTCTGGAACAAACTCCCCAGAAGCTGAAAGTTGGGGAACATTATGATGATCTTTATTTCTTGGCAGATAATAAATGATGATCTTACAGAGGGCGACTTACAACACCAGTGCAAACATACAGCGAAGGACAAGGCATCAATCGCGACAGAATCCCTTGAGTTAAAGCAGCAGATTCAGAATAACACACGTCAAAACAGACTGGAGACTAAAACGAGCACGAAAGGTGTCGAATATGTGGCCTCCTCTCGCTTGTAAACTCTCTCGTGTTCCTGTCGATGGGGTCGGCGGCTCGGGGCAGCGGCCTAGCAGCAGCAGGCAGGCCACCCGGCTGCCTGGGGCTGACCTCCGGGGCAGGCAGGCAGGCAGGCAGACCTCCAGGGCAGGCAGGCAGGCAGGCAGGCAGACCTCCAGGGCAGGCAGGCAGGTAGGCCGTGCTGCTGCCAGGGCTGGCAGGCTGACCTCCAGGGCAGGCAGGCAGGCAGGCAGACCTCCAGGGCTGGCAGGCTGACCTCCAGGGCAGGCAGGCAGGCAGGCAGGCAGACCTCCAGGGCTAACAGGCTGACCTCCAGGGCTGGCAGGCTGACCTCCAGGGCTGGAAGGCAGGATGGCAGACCTCCAGGGCAGGCAGGCAGGCAGGCAGGCAGACCTCCAGGGCTGGCAGGGAGACCTCCAGGGCTGGCAGGCAGGCAGGCAGGGCTGTGTGGCTGGGGAGGGCAGGCTGGCAGGCAGGTAGGCCGTGCTGCTGCCAGGGCTGGAAGGCTGACCTCCAGGGCAGGCAGGCAGGCAGACCTCCAGGGCAGGCAGGCAGGTAGGCCGTGCTGCTGCCAGGGCTGGCAGGCTGACCTCCAGGGCAGGCAGGCTGACCTCCAGGGCAGGCAGTGCTGCTACCAGGGCAGGCAGGCAGACCTCCAGGGCAGGCAGGCTGACCTCCAGGGCAGGCAGGCAGGCAGGCAGACCTCCAGGGCAGGCAGGCAGGCAGGCAGGCAGACCTCCAGGGCAGGCAGGCAGGTAGGCCGTGCTGCTGCCAGGGCTGGCAGGCTGACCTCCAGGGCAGGCAGGCAGGCAGGCAGACCTCCAGGGCTGGCAGGCTGACCTCCAGGGCAGGCAGGCAGGCAGGCAGGCAGACCTCCAGGGCTAACAGGCTGACCTCCAGGGCTGGCAGGCTGACCTCCAGGGCTGGAAGGCAGGATGGCAGACCTCCAGGGCAGGCAGGCAGGCAGGCAGGCAGACCTCCAGGGCTGGCAGGGAGACCTCCAGGGCTGGCAGGCAGGCAGGCAGGGCTGTGTGGCTGGGGAGGGCAGGCTGGCAGGCAGGTAGGCCGTGCTGCTGCCAGGGCTGGAAGGCTGACCTCCAGGGCAGGCAGGCAGGCAGACCTCCAGGGCAGGCAGGCAGGTAGGCCGTGCTGCTGCCAGGGCTGGCAGGCTGACCTCCAGGGCAGGCAGGCTGACCTCCAGGGCAGGCAGTGCTGCTACCAGGGCAGGCAGGCAGACCTCCAGGGCAGGCAGGCTGACCTCCAGGGCAGGCAGGCAGGCAGGCAGACCTCCAGGGCAGGCAGGCAGGCAGGCAGGCAGACCTCCAGGGCAGGCAGGCAGGTAGGCCGTGCTGCTGCCAGGGCTGGCAGGCTGACCTCCAGGGCAGGCAGGCAGGCAGGCAGACCTCCAGGGCTGGCAGGCTGACCTCCAGGGCAGGCAGGCAGGCAGGCAGGCAGACCTCCAGGGCTAACAGGCTGACCTCCAGGGCTGGCAGGCTGACCTCCAGGGCTGGAAGGCAGGATGGCAGACCTCCAGGGCAGGCAGGCAGGCAGGCAGGCAGACCTCCAGGGCTGGCAGGGAGACCTCCAGGGCTGGCAGGCAGGCAGGCAGGGCTGTGTGGCTGGGGAGGGCAGGCTGGCAGGCAGGTAGGCCGTGCTGCTGCCAGGGCTGGAAGGCTGACCTCCAGGGCAGGCAGGCAGGCAGACCTCCAGGGCAGGCAGGCAGGTAGGCCGTGCTGCTGCCAGGGCTGGCAGGCTGACCTCCAGGGCAGGCAGGCTGACCTCCAGGGCAGGCAGTGCTGCTACCAGGGCAGGCAGGCAGACCTCCAGGGCAGGCAGGCTGACCTCCAGGGCAGGCAGGCAGGCAGGCAGACCTCCAGGGCAGGCAGGCAGGCAGGCAGGCAGACCTCCAGGGCAGGCAGGCAGGTAGGCCGTGCTGCTGCCAGGGCTGGCAGGCTGACCTCCAGGGCAGGCAGGCAGGCAGGCAGACCTCCAGGGCTGGCAGGCTGACCTCCAGGGCAGGCAGG
The DNA here is from genome assembly GCF_036373705.1 of Amia ocellicauda. Classification (NCBI taxonomy): domain Eukaryota; kingdom Metazoa; phylum Chordata; class Actinopteri; order Amiiformes; family Amiidae; genus Amia; species Amia ocellicauda. The sequence continues at coordinate 14,424 of NW_027102849.1, forward strand.
CAGGCAGGCAGGCAGACCTCCAGGGCTAACAGGCTGACCTCCAGGGCTGGCAGGCTGACCTCCAGGGCTGGAAGGCAGGATGGCAGACCTCCAGGGCAGGCAGGCAGGCAGGCAGGCAGACCTCCAGGGCTGGCAGGGAGACCTCCAGGGCTGGCAGGCAGGCAGGCAGGGCTGTGTGGCTGGGGAGGGCAGGCTGGCAGGCAGGTAGGCCGTGCTGCTGCCAGGGCTGGAAGGCTGACCTCCAGGGCAGGCAGGCAGGCAGACCTCCAGGGCAGGCAGGCAGGTAGGCCGTGCTGCTGCCAGGGCTGGCAGGCTGACCTCCAGGGCAGGCAGGCTGACCTCCAGGGCAGGCAGTGCTGCTACCAGGGCAGGCAGGCAGACCTCCAGGGCAGGCAGGCTGACCTCCAGGGCAGGCAGGCAGGCAGGCAGACCTCCAGGGCAGGCAGGCAGGCAGGCAGGCAGACCTCCAGGGCAGGCAGGCAGGTAGGCCGTGCTGCTGCCAGGGCTGGCAGGCTGACCTCCAGGGCAGGCAGGCAGGCAGGCAGACCTCCAGGGCTGGCAGGCTGACCTCCAGGGCAGGCAGGCAGGCAGGCAGGCAGACCTCCAGGGCTAACAGGCTGACCTCCAGGGCTGGCAGGCTGACCTCCAGGGCTGGAAGGCAGGATGGCAGACCTCCAGGGCAGGCAGGCAGGCAGGCAGGCAGACCTCCAGGGCTGGCAGGGAGACCTCCAGGGCTGGCAGGCAGGCAGGCAGGGCTGTGTGGCTGGGGAGGGCAGGCTGGCAGGCAGGTAGGCCGTGCTGCTGCCAGGGCTGGAAGGCTGACCTCCAGGGCAGGCAGGCAGGCAGACCTCCAGGGCAGGCAGGCAGGTAGGCCGTGCTGCTGCCAGGGCTGGCAGGCTGACCTCCAGGGCAGGCAGGCTGACCTCCAGGGCAGGCAGTGCTGCTACCAGGGCAGGCAGGCAGACCTCCAGGGCAGGCAGGCTGACCTCCAGGGCAGGCAGGCAGGCAGGCAGACCTCCAGGGCAGGCAGGCAGGCAGTGCTGCTACCAGGGCAGGCAGGCAGACCTCCAGGGCTAACAGGCTGACCTCCAGGGCAGGCAGTGCTGCTACCAGGGCTGGATAGCAGACCTCCAGGGCAGGCAGGCTGACCTCCAGGGCAGGCAGGCAGGCAGGCAGACAGGCAGGCAGACCTCCAGGGCTAACAGGCTGACCTCCAGGGCTGGCAGGCAGGCAGGCAGGGCTGTGTGGCTGGGGAGGGCAGGCTGGCAGGCAGGTAGGCCGTGCTGCTGCCAGGGCTGGAAGGCTGACCTCCAGGGCAGGCAGGCAGGCAGACCTCCAGGGCAGGCAGGCAGGTAGGCCGTGCTGCTGCCAGGGCTGGCAGGCTGACCTCCAGGGCAGGCAGGCTGACCTCCAGGGCAGGCAGTGCTGCTACCAGGGCAGGCAGGCTGTCCTCCAGGGCTGGATAGCAGACCTCCAGGGCAGGCAGTGCTGCTACCAGGGCAGGCAGTGCTGCTACCAGGGCTGGAAGGCAGACCTCCAGGGCAGGCAGTGCTGCTACCAGGGCTGGATAGCAGACCTCCAGGGCTGGATGGCAGGCAGGCAGACCTCCAGGGCTGGATAGCAGACCTCCAGGGCTGGAAGGCAGGCAGGCAGACCTCCAGGGCAGGCAGTGCTGCTACCAGGGCTGGATAGCAGACCTCCAGGGCTAACAGGCAGACCTCCAGGGCTGGAAGGCAGGCAGTGCTGCTACCAGGGCAGGCAGGCTGTCCTCCAGGGCTGGAAGGCAGACCTCCAGGGCTGGCAGGCTGACCTCCAGGGCAGGCAGGCAGGCAGGCAGACCTCCAGGGCTGGATAGCAGACCTCCAGGGCTGGATAGCTGACCTCCAGGGCTGGATAGCAGACCTCCAGGGCTAACAGGCTGACCTCCAGGGCTAACAGGCAGACCTCCAGGGCAGGCAGGCAGACCTCCAGGGCAGGCAGTGCTGCTACCAGGGCAGGCAGTGCTGCTGCCAGGGCAGGCAGGCAGACCTCCAGGGCTGGAAGGCAGACCTCCAGGGCTGGCAGGCTGACCTCCAGGGCAGGCAGGCAGGCAGGCAGACCTCCAGGGCTGGATAGCTGACCTCCAGGGCTGGATAGCAGACCTCCAGGGCTAACAGGCTGACCTCCAGGGCTAACAGGCAGACCTCCAGGGCAGGCAGGCAGACCTCCAGGGCAGGCAGTGCTGCTACCAGGGCTGGATAGCAGACCTCCAGGGCTAACAGGCAGACCTCCAGGGCTGGCAGTGCTGCTACCAGGGCTGGATAGCAGACCTCCAGGGCTGGATAGCAGACCTCCAGGGCTAACAGGCAGACCTCCAGGGCTGGCAGGCTGACCTCCAGGGCAGGCAGGCAGGCAGGCAGACCTCCAGGGCTGGATAGCTGACCTCCAGGGCTGGATAGCAGACCTCCAGGGCTGGCAGGCTGACCTCCAGGGCAGGCAGGCAGGCAGGCAGGCAGACCTCCAGGGCTAACAGGCTGACCTCCAGGGCTGGCAGGCTGACCTCCAGGGCTGGAAGGCAGGATGGCAGACCTCCAGGGCAGGCAGGCAGGCAGGCAGGCAGACCTCCAGGGCTGGCAGGGAGACCTCCAGGGCTGGCAGGCAGGCAGGCAGGGCTGTGTGGCTGGGGAGGGCAGGCTGGCAGGCAGGTAGGCCGTGCTGCTGCCAGGGCTGGAAGGCTGACCTCCAGGGCAGGCAGGCAGGCAGACCTCCAGGGCAGGCAGGCAGGTAGGCCGTGCTGCTGCCAGGGCTGGCAGGCTGACCTCCAGGGCAGGCAGGCTGACCTCCAGGGCAGGCAGTGCTGCTACCAGGGCAGGCAGGCAGACCTCCAGGGCAGGCAGGCTGACCTCCAGGGCAGGCAGGCAGGCAGGCAGACCTCCAGGGCAGGCAGGCAGGCAGGCAGGCAGACCTCCAGGGCAGGCAGGCAGGTAGGCCGTGCTGCTGCCAGGGCTGGCAGGCTGACCTCCAGGGCAGGCAGGCAGGCAGGCAGACCTCCAGGGCTGGCAGGCTGACCTCCAGGGCAGGCAGGCAGGCAGGCAGGCAGACCTCCAGGGCTAACAGGCTGACCTCCAGGGCTGGCAGGCTGACCTCCAGGGCTGGAAGGCAGGATGGCAGACCTCCAGGGCAGGCAGGCAGGCAGGCAGGCAGACCTCCAGGGCTGGCAGGGAGACCTCCAGGGCTGGCAGGCAGGCAGGCAGGGCTGTGTGGCTGGGGAGGGCAGGCTGGCAGGCAGGTAGGCCGTGCTGCTGCCAGGGCTGGAAGGCTGACCTCCAGGGCAGGCAGGCAGGCAGACCTCCAGGGCAGGCAGGCAGGTAGGCCGTGCTGCTGCCAGGGCTGGCAGGCTGACCTCCAGGGCAGGCAGGCTGACCTCCAGGGCAGGCAGTGCTGCTACCAGGGCAGGCAGGCAGACCTCCAGGGCAGGCAGGCTGACCTCCAGGGCAGGCAGGCAGGCAGGCAGACCTCCAGGGCAGGCAGGCAGGCAGGCAGGCAGACCTCCAGGGCAGGCAGGCAGGTAGGCCGTGCTGCTGCCAGGGCTGGCAGGCTGACCTCCAGGGCAGGCAGGCAGGCAGGCAGACCTCCAGGGCTGGCAGGCTGACCTCCAGGGCAGGCAGGCAGGCAGGCAGGCAGACCTCCAGGGCTAACAGGCTGACCTCCAGGGCTGGCAGGCTGACCTCCAGGGCTGGAAGGCAGGATGGCAGACCTCCAGGGCAGGCAGGCAGGCAGGCAGGCAGACCTCCAGGGCTGGCAGGGAGACCTCCAGGGCTGGCAGGCAGGCAGGCAGGGCTGTGTGGCTGGGGAGGGCAGGCTGGCAGGCAGGTAGGCCGTGCTGCTGCCAGGGCTGGAAGGCTGACCTCCAGGGCAGGCAGGCAGGCAGACCTCCAGGGCAGGCAGGCAGGTAGGCCGTGCTGCTGCCAGGGCTGGCAGGCTGACCTCCAGGGCAGGCAGGCTGACCTCCAGGGCAGGCAGTGCTGCTACCAGGGCAGGCAGGCAGACCTCCAGGGCAGGCAGGCTGACCTCCAGGGCAGGCAGGCAGGCAGGCAGACCTCCAGGGCAGGCAGGCAGGCAGGCAGGCAGACCTCCAGGGCAGGCAGGCAGGTAGGCCGTGCTGCTGCCAGGGCTGGCAGGCTGACCTCCAGGGCAGGCAGGCAGGCAGGCAGACCTCCAGGGCTGGCAGGCTGACCTCCAGGGCAGGCAGGCAGGCAGGCAGGCAGACCTCCAGGGCTAACAGGCTGACCTCCAGGGCTGGCAGGCTGACCTCCAGGGCTGGAAGGCAGGATGGCAGACCTCCAGGGCAGGCAGGCAGGCAGGCAGGCAGACCTCCAGGGCTGGCAGGGAGACCTCCAGGGCTGGCAGGCAGGCAGGCAGGGCTGTGTGGCTGGGGAGGGCAGGCTGGCAGGCAGGTAGGCCGTGCTGCTGCCAGGGCTGGAAGGCTGACCTCCAGGGCAGGCAGGCAGGCAGACCTCCAGGGCAGGCAGGCAGGTAGGCCGTGCTGCTGCCAGGGCTGGCAGGCTGACCTCCAGGGCAGGCAGGCTGACCTCCAGGGCAGGCAGTGCTGCTACCAGGGCAGGCAGGCAGACCTCCAGGGCAGGCAGGCTGACCTCCAGGGCAGGCAGGCAGGCAGGCAGACCTCCAGGGCAGGCAGGCAGGCAGTGCTGCTACCAGGGCAGGCAGGCAGACCTCCAGGGCTAACAGGCTGACCTCCAGGGCAGGCAGTGCTGCTACCAGGGCTGGATAGCAGACCTCCAGGGCAGGCAGGCTGACCTCCAGGGCAGGCAGGCAGGCAGGCAGACAGGCAGGCAGACCTCCAGGGCTAACAGGCTGACCTCCAGGGCTGGCAGGCAGGCAGGCAGGGCTGTGTGGCTGGGGAGGGCAGGCTGGCAGGCAGGTAGGCCGTGCTGCTGCCAGGGCTGGAAGGCTGACCTCCAGGGCAGGCAGGCAGGCAGACCTCCAGGGCAGGCAGGCAGGTAGGCCGTGCTGCTGCCAGGGCTGGCAGGCTGACCTCCAGGGCAGGCAGGCTGACCTCCAGGGCAGGCAGTGCTGCTACCAGGGCAGGCAGGCTGTCCTCCAGGGCTGGATAGCAGACCTCCAGGGCAGGCAGTGCTGCTACCAGGGCAGGCAGGCTGTCCTCCAGGGCTGGATAGCAGACCTCCAGGGCAGGCAGTGCTGCTACCAGGGCTGGATAGCAGACCTCCAGGGCTGGATGGCAGGCAGGCAGACCTCCAGGGCTGGATAGCAGACCTCCAGGGCTGGAAGGCAGGCAGGCAGACCTCCAGGGCAGGCAGTGCTGCTACCAGGGCTGGATAGCAGACCTCCAGGGCTAACAGGCAGACCTCCAGGGCTGGAAGGCAGGCAGTGCTGCTACCAGGGCAGGCAGGCTGTCCTCCAGGGCTGGAAGGCAGACCTCCAGGGCTGGCAGGCTGACCTCCAGGGCAGGCAGGCAGGCAGGCAGACCTCCAGGGCTGGATAGCAGACCTCCAGGGCTGGATAGCTGACCTCCAGGGCTGGATAGCAGACCTCCAGGGCTAACAGGCTGACCTCCAGGGCTAACAGGCAGACCTCCAGGGCAGGCAGGCAGACCTCCAGGGCAGGCAGTGCTGCTACCAGGGCAGGCAGTGCTGCTGCCAGGGCAGGCAGGCAGACCTCCAGGGCTAACAGGCAGACCTCCAGGGCTAACAGGCAGACCTCCAGGGCTAACAGGCAGACCTCCAGGGCAGGCAGGCAGACCTCCAGGGCAGGCAGGCAGACCTCCAGGGCAGGCAGTGCTGCTACCAGGGCAGGCAGTGCTGCTGCCAGGGCAGGCAGGGAGACCTCCAGGGCTGGATGGCAGGCAGGCAGACCTCCAGGGCTGGATAGCAGACCTCCAGGGCTAACAGGCTGACCTCCAGGGCTAACAGGCAGGCAGGCAGACCTCCAGGGCTGGATAGCAGACCTCCAGGGCTAACAGGCTGACCTCCAGGGCAGGCAGTGCTGCTACCAGGGCTGGATAGCAGACCTCCAGGGCAGGCAGTGCTGCTACCAGGGCAGGCAGTGCTGCTGCCAGGGCTGGATGGCAGGCAGGCAGACCTCCAGGGCTAACAGGCTGACCTCCAGGGCAGGCAGGCAGACCTCCAGGGCTAACAGGCTGACCTCCAGGGCAGGCAGTGCTGCTACCAGGGCAGGCAGGCTGTCCTCCAGGGCTGGATAGCAGACCTCCAGGGCTAACAGGCAGACCTCCAGGGCTGGCAGGCAGGCAGGCAGACCTCCAGGGCAGGCAGTGCTGCTACCAGGGCTGGATAGCAGACCTCCAGGGCAGGCAGTGCTGCTACCAGGGCAGGCAGTGCTGCTGCCAGGGCTGGATGGCAGGCAGGCAGACCTCCAGGGCTAACAGGCTGACCTCCAGGGCAGGCAGGCAGACCTCCAGGGCTAACAGGCTGACCTCCAGGGCAGGCAGTGCTGCTACCAGGGCAGGCAGGCTGTCCTCCAGGGCTGGATAGCAGACCTCCAGGGCAGGCAGTGCTGCTACCAGGGCTGGATAGCAGACCTCCAGGGCTGGATGGCAGGCAGGCAGACCTCCAGGGCTGGATAGCAGACCTCCAGGGCTGGAAGGCAGGCAGGCAGACCTCCAGGGCAGGCAGTGCTGCTACCAGGGCTGGATAGCAGACCTCCAGGGCTAACAGGCAGACCTCCAGGGCTGGAAGGCAGGCAGTGCTGCTACCAGGGCAGGCAGGCTGTCCTCCAGGGCTGGAAGGCAGACCTCCAGGGCTGGCAGGCTGACCTCCAGGGCAGGCAGGCAGGCAGGCAGACCTCCAGGGCTGGATAGCAGACCTCCAGGGCTGGATAGCTGACCTCCAGGGCTGGATAGCAGACCTCCAGGGCTAACAGGCTGACCTCCAGGGCTAACAGGCAGACCTCCAGGGCAGGCAGGCAGACCTCCAGGGCAGGCAGTGCTGCTACCAGGGCAGGCAGTGCTGCTGCCAGGGCAGGCAGGCAGACCTCCAGGGCTAACAGGCAGACCTCCAGGGCTAACAGGCAGACCTCCAGGGCTAACAGGCAGACCTCCAGGGCAGGCAGGCAGACCTCCAGGGCAGGCAGGCAGACCTCCAGGGCAGGCAGTGCTGCTACCAGGGCAGGCAGTGCTGCTGCCAGGGCAGGCAGGGAGACCTCCAGGGCTGGATGGCAGGCAGGCAGACCTCCAGGGCTGGATAGCAGACCTCCAGGGCTAACAGGCTGACCTCCAGGGCTAACAGGCAGGCAGGCAGACCTCCAGGGCTGGATAGCAGACCTCCAGGGCTAACAGGCTGACCTCCAGGGCAGGCAGTGCTGCTACCAGGGCAGGCAGGCAGACCTCCAGGGCAGGCAGTGCTGCTGCCAGGGCAGGCAGGCAGACCTCCAGGGCTGGATAGCAGACCTCCAGGGCTAACAGGCAGACCTCCAGGGCTGGATAGCAGACCTCCAGGGCTGGATAGCAGACCTCCAGGGCAGGCAGTGCTGCTACCAGGGCAGGCAGTGCTGCTGCCAGGGCAGGCAGGCAGACCTCCAGGGCAGGCAGTGCTGCTACCAGGGCTGGATAGCAGACCTCCAGGGCTGGATGGCAGGCAGGCAGACCTCCAGGGCTGGATAGCAGACCTCCAGGGCTAACAGGCAGACCTCCAGGGCAGGCAGGCAGACCTCCAGGGCAGGCAGGCAGACCTCCAGGGCTGGATAGCAGACCTCCAGGGCAGGCAGTGCTGCTACCAGGGCTGGATAGCAGACCTCCAGGGCAGGATAGCAGACCTCCAGGGCTGGATGGCAGGCAGGCAGACCTCCAGGGCAGGCAGGCAGACCTCCAGGGCTGGATAGCAGACCTCCAGGGCTAACAGGCAGGCAGGCAGACCTCCAGGGCTGGATAGCAGACCTCCAGGGCTAACAGGCAGGCAGGCAGACCTCCAGGGCTGGATAGCAGACCTCCAGGGCAGGCAGTGCTGCTACCAGGGCAGGCAGTGCTGCTACCAGGGCTGGAAGGCAGACCTCCAGGGCAGGCAGTGCTGCTACCAGGGCTGGATAGCAGACCTCCAGGGCTGGATAGCAGACCTCCAGGGCAGGCAGGCAGACCTCCAGGGCTGGATAGCAGACCTCCAGGGCTGGCAGGCAGGCAGGCAGACCTCCAGGGCTGGATAGCAGACCTCCAGGGCAGGATAGCAGACCTCCAGGGCTGGATGGCAGGCAGGCAGACCTCCAGGGCTGGATAGCAGACCTCCAGGGCTGGCAGGCAGACCTCCAGGGCTGGATAGCAGACCTCCAGGGCTAACAGGCAGACCTCCAGGGCAGGCAGGCAGACCTCCAGGGCAGGCAGGCAGACCTCCAGGGCTGGATAGCAGACCTCCAGGGCAGGCAGTGCTGCTACCAGGGCTGGATAGCAGACCTCCAGGGCAGGATAGCAGACCTCCAGGGCTGGATGGCAGGCAGGCAGACCTCCAGGGCAGGCAGGCAGACCTCCAGGGCTGGATAGCAGACCTCCAGGGCTAACAGGCAGGCAGGCAGACCTCCAGGGCTGGATAGCAGACCTCCAGGGCTAACAGGCAGGCAGGCAGACCTCCAGGGCTGGATAGCAGACCTCCAGGGCAGGCAGTGCTGCTACCAGGGCAGGCAGTGCTGCTACCAGGGCTGGAAGGCAGACCTCCAGGGCAGGCAGTGCTGCTACCAGGGCTGGATAGCAGACCTCCAGGGCTGGATGGCAGGCAGGCAGACCTCCAGGGCTGGATAGCAGACCTCCAGGGCTGGAAGGCAGGCAGGCAGACCTCCAGGGCAGGCAGTGCTGCTACCAGGGCTGGATAGCAGACCTCCAGGGCTAACAGGCAGACCTCCAGGGCTGGAAGGCAGGCAGTGCTGCTACCAGGGCAGGCAGGCTGTCCTCCAGGGCTGGAAGGCAGACCTCCAGGGCTGGCAGGCTGACCTCCAGGGCAGGCAGGCAGGCAGGCAGACCTCCAGGGCTGGATAGCAGACCTCCAGGGCTGGATAGCTGACCTCCAGGGCTGGATAGCAGACCTCCAGGGCTAACAGGCTGACCTCCAGGGCTAACAGGCAGACCTCCAGGGCAGGCAGGCAGACCTCCAGGGCAGGCAGTGCTGCTACCAGGGCAGGCAGTGCTGCTGCCAGGGCAGGCAGGCAGACCTCCAGGGCTGGAAGGCAGACCTCCAGGGCTGGCAGGCTGACCTCCAGGGCAGGCAGGCAGGCAGGCAGACCTCCAGGGCTGGATAGCTGACCTCCAGGGCTGGATAGCAGACCTCCAGGGCTAACAGGCTGACCTCCAGGGCTAACAGGCAGACCTCCAGGGCAGGCAGGCAGACCTCCAGGGCAGGCAGTGCTGCTACCAGGGCTGGATAGCAGACCTCCAGGGCTAACAGGCAGACCTCCAGGGCTGGCAGTGCTGCTACCAGGGCTGGATAGCAGACCTCCAGGGCTGGATAGCAGACCTCCAGGGCTAACAGGCAGACCTCCAGGGCTGGCAGGCTGACCTCCAGGGCAGGCAGGCAGGCAGGCAGACCTCCAGGGCTGGATAGCTGACCTCCAGGGCTGGATAGCAGACCTCCAGGGCTGGCAGGCTGACCTCCAGGGCAGGCAGGCCGGGCCCCCGGTGCTGCATCTCGGCCGCTGCCTGGGGCGGACCGGCCCGGGTGCCCTTGCGCTTTTTCGACACCAGGGGGCAGTTGGGTGCCATTCCGTCCCTCGTGTGGCGAAATGGCGGTACTGCACCTCCGCCTTTTTGCTGGAGAAAGTCCGCAGTCGGGACAATGCGCCACACGGTCCGTCGGCAGGAGGCCCGGGCCCGGGCACAACTCCCCGGTGGGGACGGACGCCGGGCTGGAGCTTCCCTTCAGCACACACACTCACTCACTCACTCACTGACCGACCGACTGACTGCAGGAAAGGCTCCCGGCTCCCAGCGCTCAGTCAGCAGGCCTACTCCTCCCCGGTGGGGACGGACGCCGGGCTGGAGCCTCCCTTCAGCACACACACTCACTCACTGACCGACCGACTGACTGCAGGAAAGGCTCCCGGCTCCCAGCGCTCAGTCAGCAGGCCTACTCCTCCCCGGTGGGGACGGACGCCGGGCTGGAGCTTTCCTTCAGCACACACACTCACTCACTGACCGACCGACTGACTGCAGGAAAGGCTCCCGGCTCCCAGCGCTCAGTCAGCAGGCCTACTCCTCCCCGGTGGGGACGGACGCCGGGCTGGAGCTTTCCTCCAGCGCAACACACTCACTCACTCACTCACTGACCGACCGACCGACCGACGGCTCCCAGCGCTCAGTCAGCAGGCCTACTCCTCCCCGGTGGGGACGGACGCCGGGCTGGAGCTTCCCTTCAGCACACACACTCACTCACTCACTGACCGACCGACTGACTGCAGGAAAGGCTCCCGGCTCCCAGCGCTCAGTCAGCAGGCCTACTCCTCCCCGGTGGGGACGGACGCCGGGCTGGAGCTTTCCTTCAGCACACACACTCACTCACTGACCGACCGACTGACTGCAGGAAAGGCTCCCGGCTCCCAGCGCTCAGTCAGCAGGCCTACTCCTCCCC
>NW_027102850.1:0-17500 GCF_036373705.1 Amia ocellicauda
GGTCGGGAACCACAGGGAGGTGAGGTCAGAGCCCGTGAAACCCCGAAAGACAGACCCTTAAAGGCCCGCAAGCCCTTGGGGTGAACGTCTGGGGCGGGCAGCATACACACTCTCCACGGCGGGCCGCGAAGACTTAGCGGGCGCAGCCGCCGGAGCGGGCCGCCGACGAGGCCTGAAACGCGGGGTGCGGCCGGGACCGTTCCCCCCCTTGCATTTCGCTGGATGATCAGACAGTCGCAAAGAACCGTCTGAAAATCCCGGGCCAAGTCCAGAAAGTGTCCGTAAAAGAGCTAGCGGGGCCCAGCCACTTTCCTCCAGCAAGTGCCCTTAGCTCAGTTTTGACCTCTCTCATTGCACTAAGTGTCTTCAAAAACCCAGTTCCTGTATTTCCCCCGGCACCGTAGAGAAATGCTGACAGCCTGGAACACTGTGGCGGCTGCACACGGCACTCCCATGCCCGCCGCGAGCAGCCTAGCCCCGCCTCAGACCCGCGAGAACCGCCCATCGGCACACGGCCCGCTGTGCGCCCGAGCCGTTTGGTGTAAAAACTGTCCAAAAGTGGTTTCGACCACTTAGGAACATCGTAGAGACTCGAAATAAAAAGGATTTTGTTGGAAAAGCGATTCTGAGGAAGGCTGTGTTAAAATTAATTTCGGGAAATGTCGTTTACCCCCCCCCAAATGGCTCCGAAGTACCCCCCCCCCCCCACCCCCCCCCCTAAAAAACCGTGTTCCGGGGGTTTTTCGAGAAAACAAACACACGGGGTATATAGAGGGGACTGAGACGAATCGAATGACGTGCTTTGCAAAGAAATCGGGGGCTCACAGCCCCCCCAGGAGAGGTTCAAAAGTCGGAGGACTGGTCACCTAACTCCCATTGAAGTCAATGGGGGGAAAAATGAAAACTGTCAAAAAGGCTTAAAATGGTTCAAAAACCCACTGGGGCAGTAGATAATCATCCTATTTGAATTTTAAAAGTCTTAGTTTGGCGAAAAAAATACCTTTTAATAATTGTTTTAGGGGTCAGAAAAATCAGCTCCGGCTGCCTGGTCACCTAGGGGAGATAGAAAATTTTTCTAAGTTTTTCACTCGGCCGCCTGGTCCCCTAACTCGAAAATTTAAAGTGCTCCCATCGGTCCCGGGATAGGGTGGCTGATAGCTGGGAGCCCCCTGAGCACTGCCCCGGTGTTAGTTTTCGGAGAAATGCCCCCGTTGATTTGTTATGATTTTTTTTCCGCCGGCCGCCTGGTCGCCCTAATGCAAAGTCAATGGGAGTGAGGAGATAGAAAATTTTTCAAAGTTTTTCACTCGGCCGCCTGGTCCCCTAACTCGAAAATTTTAAAGTGCTCCCATCGGTCCCGGGATAGGGTGGCTGATAGCTGGGAGCCCCCTGAGCACTGCCCCGGTGTTAGTTTTCGGAGAAATGCCCCCGTTGATTTGTTATGATTTTTTTTCCGCCGGCCGCCTGGTCGCCCTAATGCAAAGTCAATGGGAGTGAGGAGATAGAAAATTTTTCAAAGTTTTTCACTCGGCCGCCTGGTCCCCTAACTCGAAAATTTTAAAGTGCTCCCATCGGTCCCGGGATAGGGTGGCTGATAGCTGGGAGCCCCCTGAGCACTGCCCCGGTGTTAGTTTTCGGAGAAATGCCTCCGTTGATTTGTTATGATTTTTTTTCCGCCGGCCGCCTGGTCGCCCTAATGTAAAGTCAATGGGAGTGAGGAGATAGAACATTTTTCAAAGTTTTTCACCCGGCCCCAAACGGCTCCAAAACACACTGGGGCTGTGGCTGGGACTCTCACCAGGACTGCCCCCTACTTTATTTCTGGATTAAAAAGCATTCTATATTAATTTTTCGATTTTTGGGACCCGGGACGCCTGGTCACCTAACTCCCCTTCTATCCCTATGGGGGGGGGGGCGGGGACATCGAAAACGCTCCCATCGCCGCCGAGGCACGCTGCGGGGACTCTCCCTACCATCGCCCCATGCTTCCTTTGAAGAATATATGACGTTTTTCAATTTTCACCGACATTTGAAAATCAAAACTTCAGAACATTTCATAGTTATTCTCAATGGGTTGTCTAGGGGCACACATCTCTAAACTGGGGGAAATGCTCAAAATGATTAAAAAGAAAACAATGCCCCCAGACCCGGGGGCTGATAGCTGGGAGCCCCCTGAGCACAGCCCCGGTGTTAGTTTCTGGGAGAAATGCCCCCGTTGATTTGTTATGATTTTTTTTCCGCCGGCCGCCTGGTCGCCCTAATGCAAAGTCAATGGGAGTGAGGAGATAGAATATTTTTCAAAGTTTTTCACTCGGCCGTCTGGTCCCCTGACTCGAAAATTTTAAAGTGCTCCCATCGGTCCCAGGGTAGGGTGGCTGATAGCTGGGAGCCCCCTGAGCACAGCCCCGGTGTTAGTTTCTGGAGAAATGCCCCCGTTGATTTGTTATGATTTTTTTCCGCCGGCCGCCTGGTCGCCCTAATGTAAAGTCAATGGGAGTGAGGAGATAGAATATTTTTCAAAGTTTTTCACTCGGCCGTCTGGTCCCCTGACTCGAAAATTTTAAAGTGCTCCCATCGGTCCCAGGGTAGGGTGGCTGATAGCTGGGAGCCCCCTGAGCACAGCCCCGGTGTTAGTTTCTGGAGAAATGCCCCCGTTGATTTGTTATGATTTTTTTTTCCGCCGGCCGCCTGGTCGCCCTAATGTAAAGTCAATGGGAGTGAGGAGATAGAATATTTTTCAAAGTTTTTCACTCGGCCGTCTGGTCCCCTGACTCGAAAATTTTAAAGTGCTCCCATCGGTCCCAGGGTAGGGTGGCTGATAGCTGGGAGCCCCCTGAGCACAGCCCCGGTGTTAGTTTCTGGAGAAATGCCCCCGTTGATTTGTTATGATTTTTTTTCCGCCGGCCGCCTGGTCGCCCTAATGCAAAGTCAATGGGAGTGAGGAGATAGAATATTTTTCAAAGTTTTTCACTCGGCCGTCTGGTCCCCTGACTCGAAAATTTTAAAGTGCTCCCATCGGTCCCAGGGTAGGGTGGCTGATAGCTGGGAGCCCCCTGAGCACAGCCCCGGTGTTAGTTTCTGGAGAAATGCCCCCGTTGATTTGTTATGATTTTTTTTCCGCCGGCCGCCTGGTCGCCCTAATGCAAAGTCAATGGGAGTGAGGAGATAGAATATTTTTCAAAGTTTTTCACTCGGCCGTCTGGTCCCTGACTCGAAAATTTTAAAGTGCTCCCATCGGTCCCAGGGTAGGGTGGCTGATAGCTGGGAGCCCCCTGAGCACTGCCCCGGTGTTAGTTTTCGGAGAAATGCCTCCGTTGATTTGTTATGATTTTTTTTCCGCCGGCCGCCTGGTCGCCCTAATGCAAAGTCAATGGGAGTGAGGAGATAGAAAATTTTTCAAAGTTTTTCACTCGGCCGCCTGGTCCCCTAACTCGAAAATTTTAAAGTGCTCCCATCGGTCCCGGGATAGGGTGGCTGATAGCTGGGAGCCCCCTGAGCACTGCCCCGGTGTTAGTTTTCGGAGAAATGCCCCGTTGATTTGTTATGATTTTTTTTCCGCCGGCCGCCTGGTCGCCCTAATGCAAAGTCAATGGGAGTGAGGAGATAGAAAATTTTTCAAAGTTTTTCACTCGCCGTCTGGTCCCCTGACTCGAAAATTTTAAAGTGCTCCCATCGGTCCCGGGATAGGGTGGCTGATAGCTGGGAGCCTCCTGAGCACTGCCCCGGTGTTAGTTTCTGGAGAACTGCCCCCGTTGATTTGTTATGATCCGTAGTTGCCGGCCGGCCGCCCGGCATTGCTCTATCGGATGGAGCGTGGGCTGGCTATGGGAGATTTAGCGATTTTCGGAACCGGCCCCGATGGCCCCCCAAACCGGGTGGCCACGAGGTGGGACCCCCCTGAGCACTGCCCCGGTGTTAGTTTTCGGAGAAATGCCCCCGTTGATTTCTTATGATCCGTAGTTGCCGGCCGGCCGCCCGGCATTGCTCTATCGGATGGAGCGTGGGCTGGCTATGGGAGATTTAGCGATTTTCGGAACCGGCCCCGATCGCCCCCCAAACCGGGTGGCCACGAGGTGGGACCCCCCTGAGCACTGCCCCGGTGTTAGTTTTCGGAGAAATGCCCCCGTTGATTTGTTATGATCCGTAGTTGCCGGCCGGCCGCCCGGCATTGCTCTATCGGATGGAGCGTGTGCTGGCTATGGGAGATTTAGCGATTTTCGGAACCGGCCCCGATCGCCCCCCAAACCGGGTGGCCACGAGGTGGGACCCCCCTGAGCACTGCCCCGGTGTTAGTTTTCGGAGAAATGCCCCCGTTGATTTGTTATGATCCGTAGTTGCCGGCCGGCCGCCCGGCATTGCTCTATCGGATGGAGCGTGGGCTGGCTATGGGAGATTTAGCGATTTTCGGAACCGGCCCCGATCGCCCCCCAAAACCGGGTGGCCACGAGGTGGGACCCCCCTGAGCACTGCCCCGGTGTTAGTTTTCGGAGAAATGCCCCCGTTGATTTGTTACGATTATTTTTCGCCCAGGCGATGTGCCTTTTCATTTTGTTTTGCACTTTCCTTCATTCCTTGGTGCATGCTACCATCTAACGGACACATTTCGGTACTGCAGTTTGAAAGTAATTTCCCGTCTAGGGATCTCTCAATGCCCTGGGCTGCGAAAGGAGGGCAAGGACACCCTATGTTCTCATGAGTGCAAAGCCCCCCCGGCTTCAAGGCATTCCAAAAGGAAAACCGGAGACACTGCTGTACACACACACACACACACACACACACACACACACACACACACACACACACACAGAGAGAGAGAGAGAGAGAGAGAGAGAGAGAGAGATAGAGAGAGAGTAGTCACACAGTGGAATAAACTCCCCAGCGATGTGGTAGAAGCTGAAAGTTGGGGAACATTGTGATGGTCTATATTTCTTGGCAGATAATAAAAGATGCTCTTATCATGCCTCCGTTGATGTGTTATGATCCATAGGTTGCCGGCCGCCCGGCATTGCTCTGATCGGATGGACCGTGGGCTGCCTATGGCAGAGTATGGGCGATTCTTCAGCCGGCCCCGATGGCCCCCCAAACCGGGTGGCCACGAGGTGGGACCCCCTGAGCACTGCCCCGGTGTTAGTTTTCGGAGAAATGCCCCCGTTGATTTCTTATGATCCGTAGTTGCCGGCCGGCCGCCCGGCATTGCTCTATCGGATGGAGCGTGGGCTGGCTATGGGAGATTTAGCGATTTTCGGAACCGGCCCCGATCGCCCCCCAAACCGGGTGGCCACGAGGTGGGACCCCCCTGAGCACTGCCCCGGTGTTAGTTTTCGGAGAAATGCCCCCGTTGATTTCTTATGATCCGTAGTTGCCGGCCGGCCGCCCGGCATTGCTCTATCGGATGGAGCGTGGGCTGGCTATGGGAGATTTAGCGATTTTCGGAACCGGCCCCGATCGCCCCCCAAACCGGGTGGCCACGAGGTGGGACCCCCCTGAGCACTGCCCCGGTGTTAGTTTTCGGAGAAATGCCCCCGTTGATTTGTTATGATCCGTAGTTGCCGGCCGGCCGCCCGGCATTGCTCTATCGGATGGAGCGTGGGCTGGCTATGGGAGATTTAGCGATTTTCGGAACCGGCCCCGATCGCCCCCCAAACCGGGTGGCCACGAGGTGGGACCCCCCTGAGCACTGCCCCGGTGTTAGTTTTCGGAGAAATGCCCCCGTTGATTTGTTACGATTATTTTTCGCCCAGGCGATGTGCCTTTTCATTTTGTTTTGCACTTTCCTTCATTCCTTGGTGCATGCTACCATCTAACGGACACATTTCGGTACTGCAGTTTGAAAGTAATTTCCCCGTCTAGGGATCTCTCAATGCCCTGGGCTGCGAAAGGAGGGCAAGGACACCCTATGTTCTCATGAGTGCAAAGCCCCCCCGGCTTCAAGGCATTCCAAAAGGAAAACCGGAGACACTGCTGTACACACACACACACACACACACACACACACACACACACACACACACACACACACAGAGAGAGAGAGAGAGAGAGAGAGAGAGAGAGAGATAGAGAGAGAGTAGTCACACAGTGGAATAAACTCCCCAGCGATGTGGTAGAAGCTGAAAGTTGGGGAACATTGTGATGGTCTATATTTCTTGGCAGATAATAAAAGATGCTCTTATCATGCCTCCGTTGATGTGTTATGATCCATAGGTTGCCGGCCGCCCGGCATTGCTCTGATCGGATGGACCGTGGGCTGCCTATGGCAGAGTATGGGCGATTCTTCAGCCGGCCCCGATGGCCCCCCAAACCGGGTGGCCACGAGGTGGGACCCCCCTGAGCACTGCCCCGGTGTTAGTTTTCCGAGAAATGCCCCCGTTGATTTGTTATGATCCGTAGTTGCCGGCCGGCCGCCCGGCAGTGCTCTATCGGATGGAGCGTGGGCTGGCTATGGGAGATTTAGCGATTTTCGGAACCGGCCCCGATCGCCCCCCAAACCGGGTGGCCACGAGGTGGGACCCCCCTGAGCACTGCCCCGGTGTTAGTTTTCCGAGAAATGCCCCCGTTGATTTGTTATGATCCGTAGTTGCCGGCCGGCCGCCCGGCAGTGCTCTATCGGATGGAGCGTGGGCTGGCTATGGGAGATTTAGCGATTTTCGGAACCGGCCCCGATCGCCCCCCAAACCGGGTGGCCACGAGGTGGGACCCCCCTGAGCACTGCCCCGGTGTTAGTTTTCCGAGAAATGCCCCCGTTGATTTGTTATGATTATTTTTCGCCCAGGCGATGTGCCTTTTCATTTTGTTTTGCACTTTCCTTCATTCCTTGGTGCATGCTACCATCTAACGGACACATTTCGGTACTGCAGTTTGAAAGTAATTTCCCCGTCTAGGGATCTCTCAATGCCCTGGGCTGCGAAAGGAGGGCAAGGACACCCTATGTTCTCATGAGTGCAAAGCCCCCCCGGCTTCAAGGCATTCCAAAAGGAAAACCGGAGACACTGCTGTACACACACACACACACACACACACACACACACACACACACACACACACACACAGAGAGAGAGAGAGAGAGAGAGAGAGATAGAGAGAGAGTAGTCACACAGTGGAATAAACTCCCCAGCGATGTGGTAGAAGCTGAAAGTTGGGGAACATTGTGATGGTCTATATTTCTTGGCAGATAATAAAAGATGCTCTTATCATGCCTCCGTTGATGTGTTATGATCCATAGGTTGCCGGCCGCCCGGCATTGCTCTGATCGGATGGACCGTGGGCTGCCTATGGCAGAGTATGGGCGATTCTTCAGCCGGCCCCGATGGCCCCCCAAACCGGGTGGCCACGAGGTGGGACCCCCCTGAGCACTGCCGCGGTGTTAGTTTTCCGAGAAATGCCCCCGTTGATTTGTTATGATCCGTAGTTGCCGGCCGGCCGCCCGGCATTGCTCTATCGGATGGAGCGTGGGCTGGCTATGGGAGATTTAGCGATTTTCGGAACCGGCCCCGATGGCCCCCCAAACCGGGTGGCCACGAGGTGGGACCCCCCTGAGCACTGCCCCGGTGTTAGTTTTCGGAGAAATGCCCCCGTTGATTTGTTATGATCCGTAGTTGCCGGCCGGCCGCCCGGCATTGCTCTATCGGATGGAGCGTGGGCTGGCTATGGGAGATTTAGCGATTTTCGGAACCGGCCCCGATGGCCCCCCAAACCGGGTGGCCACGAGGTGGGACCCCCCTGAGCACTGCCCCGGTGTTAGTTTTCGGAGAAATGCCCCCGTTGATTTGTTATGATCCGTAGTTGCCGGCCGGCCGCCCGGCATTGCTCTATCGGATGGAGCGTGGGCTGGCTATGGGAGATTTAGCGATTTTCGGAACCGGCCCCGATCGCCCCCCAAACCGGGTGGCCACGAGGTGGGACCCCCCTGAGCACTGCCCCGGTGTTAGTTTTCCGAGAAATGCCCCCGTTGATTTGTTACGATTATTTTTCGCCCAGGCGATGTGCCTTTTCATTTTGTTTTGCACTTTCCTTCATTCCTTGGTGCATGCTGCCATCTAACGGACACATTTCGGTACTGCAGTTTGAAAGTAATTTCCCCGTCTAGGGATCTCTCTCTCGTCTAGGGACACTGCTGTACACACACACACACACACACACACACACACACACACACACACACACACACACACACACACACACACACAGTGAGAGAGAGGGAGAGATAGAGAGAGAGAGAGGTGGAGAGGGAGAGAGAGGTGGAGATAGAGAGATGGAGATAGAGAGAGATGGAGATAGAGAGAGATGGAGATAGAGAGAGAGATGGAGATAGAGAGAGAGTCGTCACACTCTGGAACAAACTCCCCAGAAGCTGAAAGTTGGGGAACATTATGATGATCTTTATTTCTTGGCAGATAATAAATGATGATCTTACAGAGGGCGACTTACAACACCAGTGCAAACATACAGCGAAGGACAAGGCATCAATCGCGACAGAATCCCTTGAGTTAAAGCAGCAGATTCAGAATAACACACGTCAAAACAGACTGGAGACTAAAACGAGCACGAAAGGTGTCGAATATGTGGCCTCCTCTCGCTTGTAAACTCTCTCGTGTTCCTGTCGATGGGGTCGGCGGCTCGGGGCAGCGGCCTAGCAGCAGCAGGCAGGCCACCCGGCTGCCTGGGGCTGACCTCCGGGGCAGGCAGGCAGGCAGGCAGACCTCCAGGGCAGGCAGGCAGGCAGGCAGGCAGACCTCCAGGGCAGGCAGGCAGGTAGGCCGTGCTGCTGCCAGGGCTGGCAGGCTGACCTCCAGGGCAGGCAGGCAGGCAGGCAGACCTCCAGGGCTGGCAGGCTGACCTCCAGGGCAGGCAGGCAGGCAGGCAGGCAGACCTCCAGGGCTAACAGGCTGACCTCCAGGGCTGGCAGGCTGACCTCCAGGGCTGGAAGGCAGGATGGCAGACCTCCAGGGCAGGCAGGCAGGCAGGCAGGCAGACCTCCAGGGCTGGCAGGGAGACCTCCAGGGCTGGCAGGCAGGCAGGCAGGGCTGTGTGGCTGGGGAGGGCAGGCTGGCAGGCAGGTAGGCCGTGCTGCTGCCAGGGCTGGAAGGCTGACCTCCAGGGCAGGCAGGCAGGCAGACCTCCAGGGCAGGCAGGCAGGTAGGCCGTGCTGCTGCCAGGGCTGGCAGGCTGACCTCCAGGGCAGGCAGGCTGACCTCCAGGGCAGGCAGTGCTGCTACCAGGGCAGGCAGGCAGACCTCCAGGGCAGGCAGGCTGACCTCCAGGGCAGGCAGGCAGGCAGGCAGACCTCCAGGGCAGGCAGGCAGGCAGGCAGGCAGACCTCCAGGGCAGGCAGGCAGGTAGGCCGTGCTGCTGCCAGGGCTGGCAGGCTGACCTCCAGGGCAGGCAGGCAGGCAGGCAGACCTCCAGGGCTGGCAGGCTGACCTCCAGGGCAGGCAGGCAGGCAGGCAGGCAGACCTCCAGGGCTAACAGGCTGACCTCCAGGGCTGGCAGGCTGACCTCCAGGGCTGGAAGGCAGGATGGCAGACCTCCAGGGCAGGCAGGCAGGCAGGCAGGCAGACCTCCAGGGCTGGCAGGGAGACCTCCAGGGCTGGCAGGCAGGCAGGCAGGGCTGTGTGGCTGGGGAGGGCAGGCTGGCAGGCAGGTAGGCCGTGCTGCTGCCAGGGCTGGAAGGCTGACCTCCAGGGCAGGCAGGCAGGCAGACCTCCAGGGCAGGCAGGCAGGTAGGCCGTGCTGCTGCCAGGGCTGGCAGGCTGACCTCCAGGGCAGGCAGGCTGACCTCCAGGGCAGGCAGTGCTGCTACCAGGGCAGGCAGGCAGACCTCCAGGGCAGGCAGGCTGACCTCCAGGGCAGGCAGGCAGGCAGGCAGACCTCCAGGGCAGGCAGGCAGGCAGGCAGGCAGACCTCCAGGGCAGGCAGGCAGGTAGGCCGTGCTGCTGCCAGGGCTGGCAGGCTGACCTCCAGGGCAGGCAGGCAGGCAGGCAGACCTCCAGGGCTGGCAGGCTGACCTCCAGGGCAGGCAGGCAGGCAGGCAGGCAGACCTCCAGGGCTAACAGGCTGACCTCCAGGGCTGGCAGGCTGACCTCCAGGGCTGGAAGGCAGGATGGCAGACCTCCAGGGCAGGCAGGCAGGCAGGCAGGCAGACCTCCAGGGCTGGCAGGGAGACCTCCAGGGCTGGCAGGCAGGCAGGCAGGGCTGTGTGGCTGGGGAGGGCAGGCTGGCAGGCAGGTAGGCCGTGCTGCTGCCAGGGCTGGAAGGCTGACCTCCAGGGCAGGCAGGCAGGCAGACCTCCAGGGCAGGCAGGCAGGTAGGCCGTGCTGCTGCCAGGGCTGGCAGGCTGACCTCCAGGGCAGGCAGGCTGACCTCCAGGGCAGGCAGTGCTGCTACCAGGGCAGGCAGGCAGACCTCCAGGGCAGGCAGGCTGACCTCCAGGGCAGGCAGGCAGGCAGGCAGACCTCCAGGGCAGGCAGGCAGGCAGGCAGGCAGACCTCCAGGGCAGGCAGGCAGGTAGGCCGTGCTGCTGCCAGGGCTGGCAGGCTGACCTCCAGGGCAGGCAGGCAGGCAGGCAGACCTCCAGGGCTGGCAGGCTGACCTCCAGGGCAGGCAGGCAGGCAGGCAGGCAGACCTCCAGGGCTAACAGGCTGACCTCCAGGGCTGGCAGGCTGACCTCCAGGGCTGGAAGGCAGGATGGCAGACCTCCAGGGCAGGCAGGCAGGCAGGCAGGCAGACCTCCAGGGCTGGCAGGGAGACCTCCAGGGCTGGCAGGCAGGCAGGCAGGGCTGTGTGGCTGGGGAGGGCAGGCTGGCAGGCAGGTAGGCCGTGCTGCTGCCAGGGCTGGAAGGCTGACCTCCAGGGCAGGCAGGCAGGCAGACCTCCAGGGCAGGCAGGCAGGTAGGCCGTGCTGCTGCCAGGGCTGGCAGGCTGACCTCCAGGGCAGGCAGGCTGACCTCCAGGGCAGGCAGTGCTGCTACCAGGGCAGGCAGGCAGACCTCCAGGGCAGGCAGGCTGACCTCCAGGGCAGGCAGGCAGGCAGGCAGACCTCCAGGGCAGGCAGGCAGGCAGGCAGGCAGACCTCCAGGGCAGGCAGGCAGGTAGGCCGTGCTGCTGCCAGGGCTGGCAGGCTGACCTCCAGGGCAGGCAGGCAGGCAGGCAGACCTCCAGGGCTGGCAGGCTGACCTCCAGGGCAGGCAGGCAGGCAGGCAGGCAGACCTCCAGGGCTAACAGGCTGACCTCCAGGGCTGGCAGGCTGACCTCCAGGGCTGGAAGGCAGGATGGCAGACCTCCAGGGCAGGCAGGCAGGCAGGCAGGCAGACCTCCAGGGCTGGCAGGGAGACCTCCAGGGCTGGCAGGCAGGCAGGCAGGGCTGTGTGGCTGGGGAGGGCAGGCTGGCAGGCAGGTAGGCCGTGCTGCTGCCAGGGCTGGAAGGCTGACCTCCAGGGCAGGCAGGCAGGCAGACCTCCAGGGCAGGCAGGCAGGTAGGCCGTGCTGCTGCCAGGGCTGGCAGGCTGACCTCCAGGGCAGGCAGGCTGACCTCCAGGGCAGGCAGTGCTGCTACCAGGGCAGGCAGGCAGACCTCCAGGGCAGGCAGGCTGACCTCCAGGGCAGGCAGGCAGGCAGGCAGACCTCCAGGGCAGGCAGGCAGGCAGTGCTGCTACCAGGGCAGGCAGGCAGACCTCCAGGGCTAACAGGCTGACCTCCAGGGCAGGCAGTGCTGCTACCAGGGCTGGATAGCAGACCTCCAGGGCAGGCAGGCTGACCTCCAGGGCAGGCAGGCAGGCAGGCAGACAGGCAGGCAGACCTCCAGGGCTAACAGGCTGACCTCCAGGGCTGGCAGGCAGGCAGGCAGGGCTGTGTGGCTGGGGAGGGCAGGCTGGCAGGCAGGTAGGCCGTGCTGCTGCCAGGGCTGGAAGGCTGACCTCCAGGGCAGGCAGGCAGGCAGACCTCCAGGGCAGGCAGGCAGGTAGGCCGTGCTGCTGCCAGGGCTGGCAGGCTGACCTCCAGGGCAGGCAGGCTGACCTCCAGGGCAGGCAGTGCTGCTACCAGGGCAGGCAGGCTGTCCTCCAGGGCTGGATAGCAGACCTCCAGGGCAGGCAGTGCTGCTACCAGGGCAGGCAGGCTGTCCTCCAGGGCTGGATAGCAGACCTCCAGGGCAGGCAGTGCTGCTACCAGGGCTGGATAGCAGACCTCCAGGGCTGGATGGCAGGCAGGCAGACCTCCAGGGCTGGATAGCAGACCTCCAGGGCTGGAAGGCAGGCAGGCAGACCTCCAGGGCAGGCAGTGCTGCTACCAGGGCTGGATAGCAGACCTCCAGGGCTAACAGGCAGACCTCCAGGGCTGGAAGGCAGGCAGTGCTGCTACCAGGGCAGGCAGGCTGTCCTCCAGGGCTGGAAGGCAGACCTCCAGGGCTGGCAGGCTGACCTCCAGGGCAGGCAGGCAGGCAGGCAGACCTCCAGGGCTGGATAGCAGACCTCCAGGGCTGGATAGCTGACCTCCAGGGCTGGATAGCAGACCTCCAGGGCTAACAGGCTGACCTCCAGGGCTAACAGGCAGACCTCCAGGGCAGGCAGGCAGACCTCCAGGGCAGGCAGTGCTGCTACCAGGGCAGGCAGTGCTGCTGCCAGGGCAGGCAGGCAGACCTCCAGGGCTAACAGGCAGACCTCCAGGGCTAACAGGCAGACCTCCAGGGCTAACAGGCAGACCTCCAGGGCAGGCAGGCAGACCTCCAGGGCAGGCAGGCAGACCTCCAGGGCAGGCAGTGCTGCTACCAGGGCAGGCAGTGCTGCTGCCAGGGCAGGCAGGGAGACCTCCAGGGCTGGATGGCAGGCAGGCAGACCTCCAGGGCTGGATAGCAGACCTCCAGGGCTAACAGGCTGACCTCCAGGGCTAACAGGCAGGCAGGCAGACCTCCAGGGCTGGATAGCAGACCTCCAGGGCTAACAGGCTGACCTCCAGGGCAGGCAGTGCTGCTACCAGGGCTGGATAGCAGACCTCCAGGGCAGGCAGTGCTGCTACCAGGGCAGGCAGTGCTGCTGCCAGGGCTGGATGGCAGGCAGGCAGACCTCCAGGGCTAACAGGCTGACCTCCAGGGCAGGCAGGCAGACCTCCAGGGCTAACAGGCTGACCTCCAGGGCAGGCAGTGCTGCTACCAGGGCAGGCAGGCTGTCCTCCAGGGCTGGATAGCAGACCTCCAGGGCTAACAGGCAGACCTCCAGGGCTGGCAGGCAGGCAGGCAGACCTCCAGGGCAGGCAGTGCTGCTACCAGGGCTGGATAGCAGACCTCCAGGGCAGGCAGTGCTGCTACCAGGGCAGGCAGTGCTGCTGCCAGGGCTGGATGGCAGGCAGGCAGACCTCCAGGGCTAACAGGCTGACCTCCAGGGCAGGCAGGCAGACCTCCAGGGCTAACAGGCTGACCTCCAGGGCAGGCAGTGCTGCTACCAGGGCAGGCAGGCTGTCCTCCAGGGCTGGATAGCAGACCTCCAGGGCAGGCAGTGCTGCTACCAGGGCTGGATAGCAGACCTCCAGGGCTGGATGGCAGGCAGGCAGACCTCCAGGGCTGGATAGCAGACCTCCAGGGCTGGAAGGCAGGCAGGCAGACCTCCAGGGCAGGCAGTGCTGCTACCAGGGCTGGATAGCAGACCTCCAGGGCTAACAGGCAGACCTCCAGGGCTGGAAGGCAGGCAGTGCTGCTACCAGGGCAGGCAGGCTGTCCTCCAGGGCTGGAAGGCAGACCTCCAGGGCTGGCAGGCTGACCTCCAGGGCAGGCAGGCAGGCAGGCAGACCTCCAGGGCTGGATAGCAGACCTCCAGGGCTGGATAGCTGACCTCCAGGGCTGGATAGCAGACCTCCAGGGCTAACAGGCTGACCTCCAGGGCTAACAGGCAGACCTCCAGGGCAGGCAGGCAGACCTCCAGGGCAGGCAGTGCTGCTACCAGGGCAGGCAGTGCTGCTGCCAGGGCAGGCAGGCAGACCTCCAGGGCTAACAGGCAGACCTCCAGGGCTAACAGGCAGACCTCCAGGGCTAACAGGCAGACCTCCAGGGCAGGC
Source organism: Amia ocellicauda (assembly GCF_036373705.1). Lineage (NCBI taxonomy): Eukaryota > Metazoa > Chordata > Actinopteri > Amiiformes > Amiidae > Amia > Amia ocellicauda. The sequence continues at coordinate 14,038 of NW_027102850.1, forward strand.
AGGCAGACCTCCAGGGCAGGCAGGCAGACCTCCAGGGCAGGCAGTGCTGCTACCAGGGCAGGCAGTGCTGCTGCCAGGGCAGGCAGGGAGACCTCCAGGGCTGGATGGCAGGCAGGCAGACCTCCAGGGCTGGATAGCAGACCTCCAGGGCTAACAGGCTGACCTCCAGGGCTAACAGGCAGGCAGGCAGACCTCCAGGGCTGGATAGCAGACCTCCAGGGCTAACAGGCTGACCTCCAGGGCAGGCAGTGCTGCTACCAGGGCAGGCAGGCAGACCTCCAGGGCAGGCAGTGCTGCTGCCAGGGCAGGCAGGCAGACCTCCAGGGCTGGATAGCAGACCTCCAGGGCTAACAGGCAGACCTCCAGGGCTGGATAGCAGACCTCCAGGGCTGGATAGCAGACCTCCAGGGCAGGCAGTGCTGCTACCAGGGCAGGCAGTGCTGCTGCCAGGGCAGGCAGGCAGACCTCCAGGGCAGGCAGTGCTGCTACCAGGGCTGGATAGCAGACCTCCAGGGCTGGATGGCAGGCAGGCAGACCTCCAGGGCTGGATAGCAGACCTCCAGGGCTAACAGGCAGACCTCCAGGGCAGGCAGGCAGACCTCCAGGGCAGGCAGGCAGACCTCCAGGGCTGGATAGCAGACCTCCAGGGCAGGCAGTGCTGCTACCAGGGCTGGATAGCAGACCTCCAGGGCAGGATAGCAGACCTCCAGGGCTGGATGGCAGGCAGGCAGACCTCCAGGGCAGGCAGGCAGACCTCCAGGGCTGGATAGCAGACCTCCAGGGCTAACAGGCAGGCAGGCAGACCTCCAGGGCTGGATAGCAGACCTCCAGGGCTAACAGGCAGGCAGGCAGACCTCCAGGGCTGGATAGCAGACCTCCAGGGCAGGCAGTGCTGCTACCAGGGCAGGCAGGCAGACCTCCAGGGCAGGCAGGCTGACCTCCGGGGCAGGCAGGCAGGCAGGCAGACCTCCAGGGCAGGCAGGCAGGCAGGCAGGCAGACCTCCAGGGCAGGCAGGCAGGTAGGCCGTGCTGCTGCCAGGGCTGGCAGGCTGACCTCCAGGGCAGGCAGGCAGGCAGGCAGACCTCCAGGGCTGGCAGGCTGACCTCCAGGGCAGGCAGGCAGGCAGGCAGACCTCCAGGGCAGGCAGGCAGGCAGTGCTGCTACCAGGGCAGGCAGGCAGACCTCCAGGGCTAACAGGCTGACCTCCAGGGCAGGCAGTGCTGCTACCAGGGCTGGATAGCAGACCTCCAGGGCAGGCAGGCTGACCTCCAGGGCAGGCAGGCAGGCAGGCAGACAGGCAGGCAGACCTCCAGGGCTAACAGGCTGACCTCCAGGGCTGGCAGGCAGGCAGGCAGGGCTGTGTGGCTGGGGAGGGCAGGCTGGCAGGCAGGTAGGCCGTGCTGCTGCCAGGGCTGGAAGGCTGACCTCCAGGGCAGGCAGGCAGGCAGACCTCCAGGGCAGGCAGGCAGGTAGGCCGTGCTGCTGCCAGGGCTGGCAGGCTGACCTCCAGGGCAGGCAGGCTGACCTCCAGGGCAGGCAGTGCTGCTACCAGGGCAGGCAGGCTGTCCTCCAGGGCTGGATAGCAGACCTCCAGGGCAGGCAGTGCTGCTACCAGGGCAGGCAGGCTGTCCTCCAGGGCTGGATAGCAGACCTCCAGGGCAGGCAGTGCTGCTACCAGGGCTGGATAGCAGACCTCCAGGGCTGGATGGCAGGCAGGCAGACCTCCAGGGCTGGATAGCAGACCTCCAGGGCTGGAAGGCAGGCAGGCAGACCTCCAGGGCAGGCAGTGCTGCTACCAGGGCTGGATAGCAGACCTCCAGGGCTAACAGGCAGACCTCCAGGGCTGGAAGGCAGGCAGTGCTGCTACCAGGGCAGGCAGGCTGTCCTCCAGGGCTGGAAGGCAGACCTCCAGGGCTGGCAGGCTGACCTCCAGGGCAGGCAGGCAGGCAGGCAGACCTCCAGGGCTGGATAGCAGACCTCCAGGGCTGGATAGCTGACCTCCAGGGCTGGATAGCAGACCTCCAGGGCTAACAGGCTGACCTCCAGGGCTAACAGGCAGACCTCCAGGGCAGGCAGGCAGACCTCCAGGGCAGGCAGTGCTGCTACCAGGGCAGGCAGTGCTGCTGCCAGGGCAGGCAGGCAGACCTCCAGGGCTGGAAGGCAGACCTCCAGGGCTGGCAGGCTGACCTCCAGGGCAGGCAGGCAGGCAGGCAGACCTCCAGGGCTGGATAGCTGACCTCCAGGGCTGGATAGCAGACCTCCAGGGCTAACAGGCTGACCTCCAGGGCTAACAGGCAGACCTCCAGGGCAGGCAGGCAGACCTCCAGGGCAGGCAGTGCTGCTACCAGGGCTGGATAGCAGACCTCCAGGGCTAACAGGCAGACCTCCAGGGCTGGCAGTGCTGCTACCAGGGCTGGATAGCAGACCTCCAGGGCTGGATAGCAGACCTCCAGGGCTAACAGGCAGACCTCCAGGGCTGGCAGGCTGACCTCCAGGGCAGGCAGGCAGGCAGGCAGACCTCCAGGGCTGGATAGCTGACCTCCAGGGCTGGATAGCAGACCTCCAGGGCTGGCAGGCTGACCTCCAGGGCAGGCAGGCCGGGCCCCCGGTGCTGCATCTCGGCCGCTGCCTGGGGCGGACCGGCCCGGGTGCCCTTGCGCTTTTTCGACACCAGGGGGCAGTTGGGTGCCATTCCGTCCCTCGTGTGGCGAAATGGCGGTACTGCACCTCCGCCTTTTTGCTGGAGAAAGTCCGCAGTCGGGACAATGCGCCACACGGTCCGTCGGCAGGAGGCCCGGGCCCGGGCACAACTCCCCGGTGGGGACGGACGCCGGGCTGGAGCTTCCCTTCAGCACACACACTCACTCACTCACTCACTGACCGACCGACTGACTGCAGGAAAGGCTCCCGGCTCCCAGCGCTCAGTCAGCAGGCCTACTCCTCCCCGGTGGGGACGGACGCCGGGCTGGAGCCTCCCTTCAGCACACACACTCACTCACTGACCGACCGACTGACTGCAGGAAAGGCTCCCGGCTCCCAGCGCTCAGTCAGCAGGCCTACTCCTCCCCGGTGGGGACGGACGCCGGGCTGGAGCTTTCCTTCAGCACACACACTCACTCACTGACCGACCGACTGACTGCAGGAAAGGCTCCCGGCTCCCAGCGCTCAGTCAGCAGGCCTACTCCTCCCCGGTGGGGACGGACGCCGGGCTGGAGCTTTCCTCCAGCGCAACACACTCACTCACTCACTCACTGACCGACCGACCGACCGACGGCTCCCAGCGCTCAGTCAGCAGGCCTACTCCTCCCCGGTGGGGACGGACGCCGGGCTGGAGCTTCCCTTCAGCACACACACTCACTCACTCACTGACCGACCGACTGACTGCAGGAAAGGCTCCCGGCTCCCAGCGCTCAGTCAGCAGGCCTACTCCTCCCCGGTGGGGACGGACGCCGGGCTGGAGCT
>NW_027102850.1:27500-35450 GCF_036373705.1 Amia ocellicauda
GCCCGTACGCCCCCCGCACTCACCCTTAAAGGCCCGCAAGCCCTTGGGGTTCCTGCCGGGGGCGGGCAGCATACATATGTCCGTTCCGTGGGAACCACCGGGGAGATGTCAGAGCCCGTGAAACCCCGAAAGACAGACCCTTAAAGGCCCGCAAGCCCTTGGGGTGAACGTCTGGGGCGGGCAGCATACATACACCCCGGTCGGGAACCACAGGGAGGTGAGGTCAGAGCCCGTGAAACCCCGAAAGACAGACCCTTAAAGGCCCGCAAGCCCTTGGGGTGAACGTCTGGGGCGGGCAGCATACACACTCTCCACGGCGGGCCGCGAAGACTTAGCGGGCGCAGCCGCCGGAGCGGGCCGCCGACGAGGCCTGAAACGCGGGGTGCGGCCGGGACCGTTCCCCCCCTTGCATTTCGCTGGATGATCAGACAGTCGCAAAGAACCGTCTGAAAATCCCGGGCCAAGTCCAGAAAGTGTCCGTAAAAGAGCTAGCGGGGCCCAGCCACTTTCCTCCAGCAAGTGCCCTTAGCTCAGTTTTGACCTCTCTCATTGCACTAAGTGTCTTCAAAAACCCAGTTCCTGTATTTCCCCCGGCACCGTAGAGAAATGCTGACAGCCTGGAACACTGTGGCGGCTGCACACGGCACTCCCATGCCCGCCGCGAGCAGCCTAGCCCCGCCTCAGACCCGCGAGAACCGCCCATCGGCACACGGCCCGCTGTGCGCCCGAGCCGTTTGGTGTAAAAACTGTCCAAAAGTGGTTTCGACCACTTAGGAACATCGTAGAGACTCGAAATAAAAAGGATTTTGTTGGAAAAGCGATTCTGAGGAAGGCTGTGTTAAAATTAATTTCGGGAAATGTCGTTTACCCCCCCCCAAATGGCTCCGAAGTACCCCCCCCCCACCCCCCCCCTAAAAAACCGTGTTCCGGGGGTTTTTCGAGAAAACAAACACACGGGGTATATAGAGGGGACTGAGACGAATCGAATGACGTGCTTTGCAAAGAAATCGGGGGCTCACAGCCCCCCCAGGAGAGGTTCAAAAGTCGGAGGACTGGTCACCTAACTCCCATTGAAGTCAATGGGGGAAAAATGAAAACTGTCAAAAAGGCTTAAAATGGTTCAAAAACCCACTGGGGCAGTAGATAATCATCCTATTTGAATTTTAAAAGTCTTAGTTTGGCGAAAAAATACCTTTTAATAATTGTTTTAGGGGTCAGAAAAATCAGCTCCGGCTGCCTGGTCACCTAGGGGAGATAGAAAATTTTTCTAAGTTTTTCACTCGGCCGCCTGGTCCCCTAACTCGAAAATTTTAAAGTGCTCCCATCGGTCCCGGGATAGGGTGGCTGATAGCTGGGAGCCCCCTGAGCACTGCCCCGGTGTTAGTTTTCGGAGAAATGCCCCCGTTGATTTGTTATGATTTTTTTTCCGCCGGCCGCCTGGTCGCCCTAATGCAAAGTCAATGGGAGTGAGGAGATAGAAAATTTTTCAAAGTTTTTCACTCGGCCGCCTGGTCCCCTAACTCGAAAATTTTAAAGTGCTCCCATCGGTCCCGGGATAGGGTGGCTGATAGCTGGGAGCCCCCTGAGCACTGCCCCGGTGTTAGTTTTCGGAGAAATGCCTCCGTTGATTTGTTATGATTTTTTTTCCGCCGGCCGCCTGGTCGCCCTAATGTAAAGTCAATGGGAGTGAGGAGATAGAACATTTTTCAAAGTTTTTCACCCGGCCCCAAACGGCTCCAAAACACACTGGGGCTGTGGCTGGGACTCTCACCAGGACTGCCCCCTACTTTATTTCTGGATTAAAAAGCATTCTATATTAATTTTTCGATTTTTGGGACCCGGGACGCCTGGTCACCTAACTCCCCTTCTATCCCTATGGGGGGGGGGGCGGGGACATCGAAAACGCTCCCATCGCCGCCGAGGCACGCTGCGGGGACTCTCCCTACCATCGCCCCATGCTTCCTTTGAAGAATATATGACGTTTTTCAATTTTCACCGACATTTGAAAATCAAAACTTCAGAACATTTCATAGTTATTCTCAATGGGTTGTCTAGGGGCACACATCTCTAAACTGGGGGAAATGCTCAAAATGATTAAAAAGAAAAACAATGCCCCCAGACCCGGGGGGCTGATAGCTGGGAGCCCCCTGAGCACTGCCCCGGTGTTAGTTTTCGGAGAAATGCCTCCGTTGATTTGTTATGATTTTTTTTCCGCCGGCCGCCTGGTCGCCCTAATGTAAAGTCAATGGGAGTGAGGAGATAGAATATTTTTCAAAGTTTTTCACTCGGCCGTCTGGTCCCCTGACTCGAAAATTTTAAAGTGCTCCCATCGGTCCCGGGATAGGGTGGCTGATAGCTGGGAGCCCCCTGAGCACAGCCCCGGTGTTAGTTTTCGGAGAAATGCCCCCGTTGATTTGTTATGATTTTTTTTCCGCCGGCCGCCTGGTCGCCCTAATGTAAAGTCAATGGGAGTGAGGAGATAGAATATTTTTCAAAGTTTTTCACTCGGCCGTCTGGTCCCCTGACTCGAAAATTTTAAAGTGCTCCCATCGGTCCCGGGATAGGGTGGCTGATAGCTGGGAGCCCCCTGAGCACAGCCCCGGTGTTAGTTTTCGGAGAAATGCCCCCGTTGATTTGTTATGATTTTTTTTCCGCCGGCCGCCTGGTCGCCCTAATGTAAAGTCAATGGGAGTGAGGAGATAGAATATTTTTCAAAGTTTTTCACTCGGCCGTCTGGTCCCCTGACTCGAAAATTTTAAAGTGCTCCCATCGGTCCCGGGATAGGGTGGCTGATAGCTGGGAGCCCCCTGAGCACAGCCCCGGTGTTAGTTTTCGGAGAAATGCCCCCGTTGATTTGTTATGATTTTTTTTCCGCCGGCCGCCTGGTCGCCCTAATGTAAAGTCAATGGGAGTGAGGAGATAGAATATTTTTCAAAGTTTTCACTCGGCCGTCTGGTCCCCTGACTCGAAAATTTTAAAGTGCTCCCATCGGTCCCGGGATAGGGTGGCTGATAGCTGGAGCCCCCTGAGCACAGCCCCGGTGTTAGTTTTCGGAGAAATGCCCCCGTTGATTTGTTATGATTTTTTTTCCGCCGGCCGCCTGGTCGCCCTAATGTAAAGTCAATGGGAGTGAGGAGATAGAATATTTTTCAAAGTTTTTCACTCGGCCGTCTGGTCCCCTGACTCGAAAATTTTAAAGTGCTCCCATCGGTCCCGGGATAGGGTGGCTGATAGCTGGGAGCCCCCTGAGCACAGCCCCGGTGTTAGTTTTCGGAGAAATGCCCCCGTTGATTTGTTATGATTTTTTTCCGCCGGCCGCCTGGTCGCCCTAATGTAAAGTCAATGGGAGTGAGGAGATAGAATATTTTTCAAAGTTTTTCACTCGGCCGTCTGGTCCCTGACTCGAAAATTTTAAAGTGCTCCCATCGGTCCCAGACCCGGGTGGCCACGAGGTGGGACCCCCCTGAGCACTGCCCCGGTGTTAGTTTTCCGAGAAATGCCCCCGTTGATTTGTTATGATCCGTAGTTGCCGGCCGGCCGCCCGGCAGTGCTCTATCGGATGGAGCGTGGGCTGGCTATGGGAGATTTAGCGATTTTCGGAACCGGCCCCGATCGCCCCCCAAACCGGGTGGCCACGAGGTGGGACCCCCCTGAGCACTGCCCGGTGTTAGTTTTCCGAGAAATGCCCCCGTTGATTTGTTATGATCCGTAGTTGCCGGCCGGCCGCCCGGCAGTGCTCTATCGGATGGAGCGTGGGCTGGCTATGGGAGATTTAGCGATTTTCGGAACCGGCCCCGATCGCCCCCCAAACCGGGTGGCCACGAGGTGGGACCCCCCTGAGCACTGCCCCGGTGTTAGTTTTCCGAGAAATGCCCCCGTTGATTTGTTATGATTATTTTTCGCCCAGGCGATGTGCCTTTTCATTTTGTTTTGCACTTTCCTTCATTCCTTGGTGCATGCTACCATCTAACGGACACATTTCGGTACTGCAGTTTGAAAGTAATTTCCCCGTCTAGGGATCTCTCAATGCCCTGGGCTGCGAAAGGAGGGCAAGGACACCCTATGTTCTCATGAGTGCAAAGCCCCCCCGGCTTCAAGGCATTCCAAAAGGAAAACCGGAGACACTGCTGTACACACACACACACACACACACACACACACACACACACACACACACAGAGAGAGAGAGAGAGAGAGAGAGAGATAGAGAGAGAGTAGTCACACAGTGGAATAAACTCCCCAGCGATGTGGTAGAAGCTGAAAGTTGGGGAACATTGTGATGGTCTATATTTCTTGGCAGATAATAAAAGATGCTCTTATCATGCCTCCGTTGATGTGTTATGATCCATAGGTTGCCGGCCGCCCGGCATTGCTCTGATCGGATGGACCGTGGCTGCCTATGGCAGAGTATGGGCGATTCTTCAGCCGGCCCCGATGGCCCCCCCAAACCGGGTGGCCACGAGGTGGGACCCCCCTGAGCACTGCCGCGGTGTTAGTTTTCCGAGAAATGCCCCCGTTGATTTGTTATGATCCGTAGTTGCCGGCCGGCCGCCCGGCATTGCTCTATCGGATGGAGCGTGGGCTGGCTATGGGAGATTTAGCGATTTTCGGAACCGGCCCCGATGGCCCCCCAAACCGGGTGGCCACGAGGTGGGGACCCCCCTGAGCACTGCCCCGGTGTTAGTTTTCGGAGAAATGCCCCCGTTGATTTGTTATGATCCGTAGTTGCCGGCCGGCCGCCCGGCATTGCTCTATCGGATGGAGCGTGGGCTGGCTATGGAGATTTAGCGATTTTCGGAACCGGCCCCGATGGCCCCCAAACCGGGTGGCCACGAGGTGGGACCCCCTGAGCACTGCCCCGGTGTTAGTTTTCGGAGAAATGCCCCCGTTGATTTGTTATGATCCGTAGTTGCCGGCCGGCCGCCCGGCATTGCTCTATCGGATGGAGCGTGGGCTGGCTATGGGAGATTTAGCGATTTTCGGAACCGGCCCCGATCGCCCCCAAACCGGGTGGCCACGAGGTGGGACCCCCCTGAGCACTGCCCCGGTGTTAGTTTTCCGAGAAATGCCCCCGTTGATTTGTTACGATTATTTTTCGCCCAGGCGATGTGCCTTTTCATTTTGTTTTGCACTTTCCTTCATTCCTTGGTGCATGCTGCCATCTAACGGACACATTTCGGTACTGCAGTTTGAAAGTAATTTCCCCGTCTAGGGATCTCTCTCTCGTCTAGGGACACTGCTGTACACACACACACACACACACACACACACACACACACACACACACACACACACACACACACACACACAGTGAGAGAGAGGGAGAGATAGAGAGAGAGAGAGGTGGAGAGGGAGAGAGAGGTGGAGATAGAGAGATGGAGATAGAGAGAGATGGAGATAGAGAGAGATGGAGATAGAGAGAGAGAATGGAGATAGAGAGAGAGTCGTCACACTCTGGAACAAACTCCCCAGAAGCTGAAAGTTGGGGAACATTATGATGATCTTTATTTCTTGGCAGATAATAAATGATGATCTTACAGAGGGCGACTTACAACACCAGTGCAAACATACAGCGAAGGACAAGGCATCAATCGCGACAGAATCCCTTGAGTTAAGCAGCAGATTCAGAATAACACACGTCAAAACAGACTGGAGACTAAAACGAGCACGAAAGGTGTCGAATATGTGGCCTCCTCTCGCTTGTAAACTCTCTCGTGTTCCTGTCGATGGGGTCGGCGGCTCGGGGCAGCGGCCTAGCAGCAGCAGGCAGGCCACCCGGCTGCCTGGGGCTGACCTCCGGGGCAGGCAGGCAGGCAGGCAGACCTCCAGGGCAGGCAGGCAGGCAGGCAGGCAGACCTCCAGGGCAGGCAGGCAGGTAGGCCGTGCTGCTGCCAGGGCTGGCAGGCTGACCTCCAGGGCAGGCAGGCAGGCAGGCAGACCTCCAGGGCTGGCAGGCTGACCTCCAGGGCAGGCAGGCAGGCAGGCAGGCAGACCTCCAGGGCTAACAGGCTGACCTCCAGGGCTGGCAGGCTGACCTCCAGGGCTGGAAGGCAGGATGGCAGACCTCCAGGGCAGGCAGGCAGGCAGGCAGGCAGACCTCCAGGGCTGGCAGGGAGACCTCCAGGGCTGGCAGGCAGGCAGGCAGGGCTGTGTGGCTGGGGAGGGCAGGCTGGCAGGCAGGTAGGCCGTGCTGCTGCCAGGGCTGGAAGGCTGACCTCCAGGGCAGGCAGGCAGGCAGACCTCCAGGGCAGGCAGGCAGGTAGGCCGTGCTGCTGCCAGGGCTGGCAGGCTGACCTCCAGGGCAGGCAGGCTGACCTCCAGGGCAGGCAGTGCTGCTACCAGGGCAGGCAGGCAGACCTCCAGGGCAGGCAGGCTGACCTCCAGGGCAGGCAGGCAGGCAGGCAGACCTCCAGGGCAGGCAGGCAGGCAGGCAGGCAGACCTCCAGGGCAGGCAGGCAGGTAGGCCGTGCTGCTGCCAGGGCTGGCAGGCTGACCTCCAGGGCAGGCAGGCAGGCAGGCAGACCTCCAGGGCTGGCAGGCTGACCTCCAGGGCAGGCAGGCAGGCAGGCAGGCAGACCTCCAGGGCTAACAGGCTGACCTCCAGGGCTGGCAGGCTGACCTCCAGGGCTGGAAGGCAGGATGGCAGACCTCCAGGGCAGGCAGGCAGGCAGGCAGGCAGACCTCCAGGGCTGGCAGGGAGACCTCCAGGGCTGGCAGGCAGGCAGGCAGGGCTGTGTGGCTGGGGAGGGCAGGCTGGCAGGCAGGTAGGCCGTGCTGCTGCCAGGGCTGGAAGGCTGACCTCCAGGGCAGGCAGGCAGGCAGACCTCCAGGGCAGGCAGGCAGGTAGGCCGTGCTGCTGCCAGGGCTGGCAGGCTGACCTCCAGGGCAGGCAGGCTGACCTCCAGGGCAGGCAGTGCTGCTACCAGGGCAGGCAGGCAGACCTCCAGGGCAGGCAGGCTGACCTCCAGGGCAGGCAGGCAGGCAGGCAGACCTCCAGGGCAGGCAGGCAGGCAGGCAGGCAGACCTCCAGGGCAGGCAGGCAGGTAGGCCGTGCTGCTGCCAGGGCTGGCAGGCTGACCTCCAGGGCAGGCAGGCAGGCAGGCAGACCTCCAGGGCTGGCAGGCTGACCTCCAGGGCAGGCAGGCAGGCAGGCAGGCAGACCTCCAGGGCTAACAGGCTGACCTCCAGGGCTGGCAGGCTGACCTCCAGGGCTGGAAGGCAGGATGGCAGACCTCCAGGGCAGGCAGGCAGGCAGGCAGGCAGACCTCCAGGGCTGGCAGGGAGACCTCCAGGGCTGGCAGGCAGGCAGGCAGGGCTGTGTGGCTGGGGAGGGCAGGCTGGCAGGCAGGTAGGCCGTGCTGCTGCCAGGGCTGGAAGGCTGACCTCCAGGGCAGGCAGGCAGGCAGACCTCCAGGGCAGGCAGGCAGGTAGGCCGTGCTGCTGCCAGGGCTGGCAGGCTGACCTCCAGGGCAGGCAGGCTGACCTCCAGGGCAGGCAGTGCTGCTACCAGGGCAGGCAGGCAGACCTCCAGGGCAGGCAGGCTGACCTCCAGGGCAGGCAGGCAGGCAGGCAGACCTCCAGGGCAGGCAGGCAGGCAGGCAGGCAGACCTCCAGGGCAGGCAGGCAGGTAGGCCGTGCTGCTGCCAGGGCTGGCAGGCTGACCTCAGGGCAGGCAGGCAGGCAGGCAGACCTCCAGGGCTGGCAGGCTGACCTCCAGGGCAGGCAGGCAGGCAGGCAGGCAGACCTCCAGGGCTAACAGGCTGACCTCCAGGGCTGGCAGGCTGACCTCCAGGGCTGGAAGGCAGGATGGCAGACCTCCAGGGCAGGCAGGCAGGCAGGCAGGCAGACCTCCAGGGCTGGCAGGGAGACCTCCAGGGCTGGCAGGCAGGCAGGCAGGGCTGTGTGGCTGGGGAGGGCAGGCTGGCAGGCAGTAGGCCGTGCTGCTGCCAG
>NW_027102851.1:7500-17500 GCF_036373705.1 Amia ocellicauda
CGAAGACTTAGCGGGCGCAGCCGCCGGAGCGGGCCGCCGACGAGGCCTGAAACGCGGGGTGCGGCCGGGACCGTTCCCCCCCTTGCATTTCGCTGGATGATCAGACAGTCGCAAAGAACCGTCTGAAAATCCCGGGCCAAGTCCAGAAAGTGTCCGTAAAAGAGCTAGCGGGGCCCAGCCACTTTCCTCCAGCAAGTGCCCTTAGCTCAGTTTTGACCTCTCTCATTGCACTAAGTGTCTTCAAAAACCCAGTTCCTGTATTTCCCCCGGCACCGTAGAGAAATGCTGACAGCCTGGAACACTGTGGCGGCTGCACACGGCACTCCCATGCCCGCCGCGAGCAGCCTAGCCCCGCCTCAGACCCGCGAGAACCGCCCATCGGCACACGGCCCGCTGTGCGCCCGAGCCGTTTGGTGTAAAAACTGTCCAAAAGTGGTTTCGACCACTTAGGAACATCGTAGAGACTCGAAATAAAAAGGATTTTGTTGGAAAAGCGATTCTGAGGAAGGCTGTGTTAAAATTAATTTCGGGAAATGTCGTTTACCCCCCCCCAAATGGCTCCGAAGTACCCCCCCCCCACCCCCCCCCTAAAAAACCGTGTTCCGGGGGTTTTTCGAGAAAACAAACACACGGGGTATATAGAGGGGACTGAGACGAATCGAATGACGTGCTTTGCAAAGAAATCGGGGGCTCACAGCCCCCCCAGGAGAGGTTCAAAAGTCGGAGGACTGGTCACCTAACTCCCATTGAAGTCAATGGGGGAAAAATGAAAACTGTCAAAAAGGCTTAAAATGGTTCAAAAACCCACTGGGGCAGTAGATAATCATCCTATTTGAATTTTAAAAGTCTTAGTTTGGCGAAAAAATACCTTTTAATAATTGTTTTAGGGGTCAGAAAAATCAGCTCCGGCTGCCTGGTCACCTAGGGGAGATAGAAAATTTTTCTAAGTTTTTCACTCGGCCGCCTGGTCCCCTAACTCGAAAATTTTAAAGTGCTCCCATCGGTCCCGGGATAGGGTGGCTGATAGCTGGGAGCCCCCTGAGCACTGCCCCGGTGTTAGTTTTCGGAGAAATGCCCCCGTTGATTTGTTATGATTTTTTTTCCGCCGGCCGCCTGGTCGCCCTAATGCAAAGTCAATGGGAGTGAGGAGATAGAAAATTTTTCAAAGTTTTTCACTCGGCCGCCTGGTCCCCTAACTCGAAAATTTTAAAGTGCTCCCATCGGTCCCGGGATAGGGTGGCTGATAGCTGGGAGCCCCCTGAGCACTGCCCCGGTGTTAGTTTTCGGAGAAATGCCTCCGTTGATTTGTTATGATTTTTTTTCCGCCGGCCGCCTGGTCGCCCTAATGTAAAGTCAATGGGAGTGAGGAGATAGAAAATTTTTCAAAGTTTTTCACCCGGCCACAAACGACTCCAAAACACACTGGGGCTGTGGCTGGGACTCTCACCAGGACTGCCCCCTACTTTATTTATGGATTAAAAAGCATTCTATATTAATTTTTCGATTTTTGGGACCCGGGACGCCTGGTCACCTAACTCCCCTTCTATCCCTATGGGGGGGGACGGGGACATCGAAAACGCTCCCATCGCTGCCGAGGCACGCTGCGGGGACTCTCCCTACCATCGCCCCATGCTTCCTTTGAAGAATATATGACGTTTTTCAATTTTCACCGACATTTGAAAATCAAAACTTCAGAACATTTCATAGTTATTCTCAATGGGTTGTCTAGGGGCACACATCTCTAAACTGGGGGAAATGCTCAAAATGATTAAAAAGAAAAACAATGCCCCCAGACCCGGGGGGCTGATAGCTGGGAGCCCCCTGAGCACAGCCCCGGTGTTAGTTTCTGGAGAAATGCCCCCGTTGATTTGTTATGATTTTTTTTCCGCCGGCCGCCTGGTCGCCCTAATGCAAAGTCAATGGGAGTGAGGAGATAGAATATTTTTCAAAGTTTTTCACTCGGCCGTCTGGTCCCCTGACTCGAAAATTTTAAAGTGCTCCCATCGGTCCCAGGGTAGGGTGGCTGATAGCTGGGAGCCCCCTGAGCACTGCCCCGGTGTTAGTTTCTGGAGAAATGCCCCCGTTGATTTGTTATGATTTTTTTTCCGCCGGCCGCCTGGTCGCCCTAATGCAAAGTCAATGGGAGTGAGGAGATAGAATATTTTTCAAAGTTTTTCACTCGGCCGTCTGGTCCCCTGACTCGAAAATTTTAAAGTGCTCCCATCGGTCCCAGGGTAGGGTGGCTGATAGCTGGGAGCCCCCTGAGCACTGCCCCGGTGTTAGTTTCTGGAGAAATGCCCCCGTTGATTTGTTATGATTTTTTTTCCGCCGGCCGCCTGGTCGCCCTAATGCAAAGTCAATGGGAGTGAGGAGATAGAATATTTTTCAAAGTTTTTCACTCGGCCGTCTGGTCCCCTGACTCGAAAATTTTAAAGTGCTCCCATCGGTCCCAGGGTAGGGTGGCTGATAGCTGGGAGCCCCCTGAGCACTGCCCCGGTGTTAGTTTCTGGAGAAATGCCCCCGTTGATTTGTTATGATTTTTTTTCCGCCGGCCGCCTGGTCGCCCTAATGCAAAGTCAATGGGAGTGAGGAGATAGAATATTTTTCAAAGTTTTTCACTCGGCCGTCTGGTCCCCTGACTCGAAAATTTTAAAGTGCTCCCATCGGTCCCAGGGTAGGGTGGCTGATAGCTGGGAGCCCCCTGAGCACTGCCCCGGTGTTAGTTTCTGGAGAAATGCCCCCGTTGATTTGTTATGATTTTTTTTCCGCCGGCCGCCTGGTCGCCCTAATGCAAAGTCAATGGGAGTGAGGAGATAGAATATTTTTCAAAGTTTTTCACTCGGCCGTCTGGTCCCCTGACTCGAAAATTTTAAAGTGCTCCCATCGGTCCCAGGGTAGGGTGGCTGATAGCTGGGAGCCCCCTGAGCACAGCCCCGGTGTTAGTTTCTGGAGAAATGCCCCCGTTGATTTGTTATGATTTTTTTTCCGCCGGCCGCCTGGTCGCCCTAATGCAAAGTCAATGGGAGTGAGGAGATAGAATATTTTTCAAAGTTTTTCACTCGGCCGTCTGGTCCCCTGACTCGAAAATTTTAAAGTGCTCCCATCGGTCCCGGGATAGGGTGGCTGATAGCTGGGAGCCTCCTGAGCACTGCCCCGGTGTTAGTTTCTGGAGAACTGCCCCCGTTGATTTGTTATGATCCGTAGTTGCCGGCCGGCCGCCCGGCATTGCTCTATCGGATGGAGCGTGGGCTGGCTATGGGAGATTTAGCGATTTTCGGAACCGGCCCCGATGGCCCCCCAAACCGGGTGGCCACGAGGTGGGACCCCCCTGAGCACTGCCCCGGTGTTAGTTTTCCGAGAAATGCCCCCGTTGATTTGTTATGATCCGTAGTTGCCGGCCGGCCGCCCGGCATTGCTCTATCGGATGGAGCGTGGGCTGGCTATGGGAGATTTAGCGATTTTCGGAACCGGCCCCGATCGCCCCCCAAACCGGGTGGCCACGAGGTGGGACCCCCCTGAGCACTGCCCCGGTGTTAGTTTTCGGAGAAATGCCCCCGTTGATTTGTTATGATCCGTAGTTGCCGGCCGGCCGCCCGGCATTGCTCTATCGGATGGAGCGTGGGCTGGCTATGGGAGATTTAGCGATTTTCGGAACCGGCCCCGATCGCCCCCCAAACCGGGTGGCCACGAGGTGGGACCCCCCTGAGCACTGCCCCGGTGTTAGTTTTCGGAGAAATGCCCCCGTTGATTTGTTATGATCCGTAGTTGCCGGCCGGCCGCCCGGCATTGCTCTATCGGATGGAGCGTGGGCTGGCTATGGGAGATTTAGCGATTTTCGGAACCGGCCCCGATCGCCCCCCAAACCGGGTGGCCACGAGGTGGGACCCCCCTGAGCACTGCCCCGGTGTTAGTTTTCGGAGAAATGCCCCCGTTGATTTGTTATGATCCGTAGTTGCCGGCCGGCCGCCCGGCATTGCTCTATCGGATGGAGCGTGGGCTGGCTATGGGAGATTTAGCGATTTTCGGAACCGGCCCCGATCGCCCCCCAAACCGGGTGGCCACGAGGTGGGACCCCCCTGAGCACTGCCCCGGTGTTAGTTTTCGGAGAAATGCCCCCGTTGATTTGTTATGATCCGTAGTTGCCGGCCGGCCGCCCGGCATTGCTCTATCGGATGGAGCGTGGGCTGGCTATGGGAGATTTAGCGATTTTCGGAACCGGCCCCGATCGCCCCCCAAACCGGGTGGCCACGAGGTGGGACCCCCCTGAGCACTGCCCCGGTGTTAGTTTTCGGAGAAATGCCCCCGTTGATTTGTTATGATCCGTAGTTGCCGGCCGGCCGCCCGGCATTGCTCTATCGGATGGAGCGTGGGCTGGCTATGGGAGATTTAGCGATTTTCGGAACCGGCCCCGATCGCCCCCCAAACCGGGTGGCCACGAGGTGGGACCCCCCTGAGCACTGCCCCGGTGTTAGTTTTCGGAGAAATGCCCCCGTTGATTTGTTACGATTATTTTTCGCCCAGGCGATGTGCCTTTTCATTTTGTTTTGCACTTTCCTTCATTCCTTGGTGCATGCTACCATCTAACGGACACATTTCGGTACTGCAGTTTGAAAGTAATTTCCCCGTCTAGGGATCTCTCAATGCCCTGGGCTGCGAAAGGAGGGCAAGGACACCCTATGTTCTCATGAGTGCAAAGCCCCCCCGGCTTCAAGGCATTCCAAAAGGAAAACCGGAGACACTGCTGTACACACACACACACACACACACACACACACACACACACACACACACACAGAGAGAGAGAGAGAGAGAGAGAGAGAGAGAGAGATAGAGAGAGAGTAGTCACACAGTGGAATAAACTCCCCAGCGATGTGGTAGAAGCTGAAAGTTGGGGAACATTGTGATGGTCTATATTTCTTGGCAGATAATAAAAGATGCTCTTATCATGCCTCCGTTGATGTGTTATGATCCATAGGTTGCCGGCCGCCCGGCATTGCTCTGATCGGATGGACCGTGGGCTGCCTATGGCAGAGTATGGGCGATTCTTCAGCCGGCCCCGATGGCCCCCCAAACCGGGTGGCCACGAGGTGGGACCCCCCTGAGCACTGCCCCGGTGTTAGTTTTCGGAGAAATGCCCCCGTTGATTTGTTATGATCCGTAGTTGCCGGCCGGCCGCCCGGCATTGCTCTATCGGATGGAGCGTGGGCTGGCTATGGGAGATTTAGCGATTTTCGGAACCGGCCCCGATCGCCCCCCAAACCGGGTGGCCACGAGGTGGGACCCCCCTGAGCACTGCCCCGGTGTTAGTTTTCGGAGAAATGCCCCCGTTGATTTCTTATGATCCGTAGTTGCCGGCCGGCCGCCCGGCATTGCTCTATCGGATGGAGCGTGGGCTGGCTATGGGAGATTTAGCGATTTTCGGAACCGGCCCCGATCGCCCCCCAAACCGGGTGGCCACGAGGTGGGACCCCCCTGAGCACTGCCCCGGTGTTAGTTTTCGGAGAAATGCCCCCGTTGATTTGTTACGATTATTTTTCGCCCAGGCGATGTGCCTTTTCATTTTGTTTTGCACTTTCCTTCATTCCTTGGTGCATGCTGCCATCTAACGGACACATTTCGGTACTGCAGTTTGAAAGTAATTTCCCCGTCTAGGGATCTCTCTCTCGTCTAGGGACACTGCTGTACACACACACACACACACACACACACACACACACACACACACACACACACACACACAGTGAGAGAGAGGGAGAGATAGAGAGAGAGAGAGGTGGAGAGGGAGAGAGAGGTGGAGATAGAGAGATGGAGATAGAGATGGAGATAGAGAGAGATGGAGATAGAGAGAGAGATGGAGATGGAGAGAGAGATGGTGATAGAGAGATAGAGATAGAGAGAGAGATGGTGATAGAGAGATGGAGATAGAGAGAGAGATGGTGATAGAGAGATGGAGATAGAGAGAGAGATGGTGACAGAGAGAGAGTCGTCACACTCTGGAACAAACTCCCCAGAAGCTGAAAGTTGGGGAACATTATGATGATCTTTATTTCTTGGCAGATAATAAATGATGATCTTACAGAGGGCGACTTACAACACCAGTGCAAACATACAGCGAAGGACAAGGCATCAATCGCGACAGAATCCCTTGAGTTAAAGCAGCAGATTCAGAATAACACACGTCAAAACAGACTGGAGACTAAAACGAGCACGAAAGGTGTCGAATATGTGGCCTCCTCTCGCTTGTAAACTCTCTCGTGTTCCTGTCGATGGGGTCGGCGGCTCGGGGCAGCGGCCTAGCAGCAGCAGGCAGGCCACCCGGCTGCCTGGGGCTGACCTCCGGGGCAGGCAGGCAGGCAGACCTCCAGGGCAGGCAGGCAGGCAGGCAGGCAGACCTCCAGGGCTAACAGGCTGACCTCCAGGGCTGGCAGGCTGACCTCCAGGGCTGGAAGGCAGGATGGCAGACCTCCAGGGCAGGCAGGCAGGCAGGCAGGCAGGCAGGCAGACCTCCAGGGCTGGCAGGGAGACCTCCAGGGCTGGCAGGCAGGCAGGCAGGGCTGTGTGGCTGGGGAGGGCAGGCTGGCAGGCAGGTAGGCCGTGCTGCTGCCAGGGCTGGAAGGCTGACCTCCAGGGCAGGCAGGCAGGCAGACCTCCAGGGCAGGCAGGCAGGTAGGCCGTGCTGCTGCCAGGGCTGGCAGGCTGACCTCCAGGGCAGGCAGGCAGGCAGGCAGACCTCCAGGGCTGGCAGGCTGACCTCCAGGGCAGGCAGGCAGGCAGGCAGGCAGACCTCCAGGGCTAACAGGCTGACCTCCAGGGCTGGCAGGCTGACCTCCAGGGCTGGAAGGCAGGATGGCAGACCTCCAGGGCAGGCAGGCAGGCAGGCAGGCAGGCAGGCAGACCTCCAGGGCTGGCAGGGAGACCTCCAGGGCTGGCAGGCAGGCAGGCAGGGCTGTGTGGCTGGGGAGGGCAGGCTGGCAGGCAGGTAGGCCGTGCTGCTGCCAGGGCTGGAAGGCTGACCTCCAGGGCAGGCAGGCAGGCAGACCTCCAGGGCAGGCAGGCAGGTAGGCCGTGCTGCTGCCAGGGCTGGCAGGCTGACCTCCAGGGCAGGCAGGCAGGCAGGCAGACCTCCAGGGCTGGCAGGCTGACCTCCAGGGCAGGCAGGCAGGCAGGCAGGCAGACCTCCAGGGCTAACAGGCTGACCTCCAGGGCTGGCAGGCTGACCTCCAGGGCTGGAAGGCAGGATGGCAGACCTCCAGGGCAGGCAGGCAGGCAGGCAGGCAGGCAGGCAGACCTCCAGGGCTGGCAGGGAGACCTCCAGGGCTGGCAGGCAGGCAGGCAGGGCTGTGTGGCTGGGGAGGGCAGGCTGGCAGGCAGGTAGGCCGTGCTGCTGCCAGGGCTGGAAGGCTGACCTCCAGGGCAGGCAGGCAGGCAGACCTCCAGGGCAGGCAGGCAGGTAGGCCGTGCTGCTGCCAGGGCTGGCAGGCTGACCTCCAGGGCAGGCAGGCAGGCAGGCAGACCTCCAGGGCTGGCAGGCTGACCTCCAGGGCAGGCAGGCAGGCAGGCAGGCAGACCTCCAGGGCTAACAGGCTGACCTCCAGGGCTGGCAGGCTGACCTCCAGGGCTGGAAGGCAGGATGGCAGACCTCCAGGGCAGGCAGGCAGGCAGGCAGGCAGGCAGGCAGACCTCCAGGGCTGGCAGGGAGACCTCCAGGGCTGGCAGGCAGGCAGGCAGGGCTGTGTGGCTGGGGAGGGCAGGCTGGCAGGCAGGTAGGCCGTGCTGCTGCCAGGGCTGGAAGGCTGACCTCCAGGGCAGGCAGGCAGGCAGACCTCCAGGGCAGGCAGGCAGGTAGGCCGTGCTGCTGCCAGGGCTGGCAGGCTGACCTCCAGGGCAGGCAGGCAGGCAGGCAGACCTCCAGGGCTGGCAGGCTGACCTCCAGGGCAGGCAGGCAGGCAGGCAGGCAGACCTCCAGGGCTAACAGGCTGACCTCCAGGGCTGGCAGGCTGACCTCCAGGGCTGGAAGGCAGGATGGCAGACCTCCAGGGCAGGCAGGCAGGCAGGCAGGCAGGCAGGCAGACCTCCAGGGCTGGCAGGGAGACCTCCAGGGCTGGCAGGCAGGCAGGCAGGGCTGTGTGGCTGGGGAGGGCAGGCTGGCAGGCAGGTAGGCCGTGCTGCTGCCAGGGCTGGAAGGCTGACCTCCAGGGCAGGCAGGCAGGCAGACCTCCAGGGCAGGCAGGCAGGTAGGCCGTGCTGCTGCCAGGGCTGGCAGGCTGACCTCCAGGGCAGGCAGGCAGGCAGGCAGACCTCCAGGGCTGGCAGGCTGACCTCCAGGGCAGGCAGGCAGGCAGGCAGGCAGACCTCCAGGGCTAACAGGCTGACCTCCAGGGCTGGCAGGCTGACCTCCAGGGCTGGAAGGCAGGATGGCAGACCTCCAGGGCAGGCAGGCAGGCAGGCAGGCAGGCAGGCAGACCTCCAGGGCTGGCAGGGAGACCTCCAGGGCTGGCAGGCAGGCAGGCAGGGCTGTGTGGCTGGGGAGGGCAGGCTGGCAGGCAGGTAGGCCGTGCTGCTGCCAGGGCTGGAAGGCTGACCTCCAGGGCAGGCAGGCAGGCAGACCTCCAGGGCAGGCAGGCAGGTAGGCCGTGCTGCTGCCAGGGCTGGCAGGCTGACCTCCAGGGCAGGCAGGCAGGCAGGCAGACCTCCAGGGCTGGCAGGCTGACCTCCAGGGCAGGCAGGCAGGCAGGCAGGCAGACCTCCAGGGCTAACAGGCTGACCTCCAGGGCTGGCAGGCTGACCTCCAGGGCTGGAAGGCAGGATGGCAGACCTCCAGGGCAGGCAGGCAGGCAGGCAGGCAGGCAGGCAGACCTCCAGGGCTGGCAGGGAGACCTCCAGGGCTGGCAGGCAGGCAGGCAGGGCTGTGTGGCTGGGGAGGGCAGGCTGGCAGGCAGGTAGGCCGTGCTGCTGCCAGGGCTGGAAGGCTGACCTCCAGGGCAGGCAGGCAGGCAGACCTCCAGGGCAGGCAGGCAGGTAGGCCGTGCTGCTGCCAGGGCTGGCAGGCTGACCTCCAGGGCAGGCAGGCAGGCAGGCAGACCTCCAGGGCTGGCAGGCTGACCTCCAGGGCAGGCAGGCAGGCAGGCAGGCAGACCTCCAGGGCTAACAGGCTGACCTCCAGGGCTGGCAGGCTGACCTCCAGGGCTGGAAGGCAGGATGGCAGACCTCCAGGGCAGGCAGGCAGGCAGGCAGGCAGGCAGGCAGACCTCCAGGGCTGGCAGGGAGACCTCCAGGGCTGGCAGGCAGGCAGGCAGGGCTGTGTGGCTGGGGAGGGCAGGCTGGCAGGCAGGTAGGCCGTGCTGCTGCCAGGGCTGGAAGGCTGACCTCCAGGGCAGGCAGGCAGGCAGACCTCCAGGGCAGGCAGGCAGGTAGGCCGTGCTGCTGCCAGGGCTGGCAGGCTGACCTCCAGGGCAGGCAGGCAGGCAGGCAGACCTCCAGGGCTGGCAGGCTGACCTCCAGGGCAGGCAGGCAGGCAGGCAGGCAGACCTCCAGGGCTAACAGGCTGACCTCCAGGGCTGGCAGGCTGACCTCCAGGGCTGGAAGGCAGGATGGCAGACCTCCAGGGCAGGCAGGCAGGCAGGCAGGCAGGCAGGCAGACCTCCAGGGCTGGCAGGGAGACCTCCAGGGCTGGCAGGCAGGCAGGCAGGGCTGTGTGGCTGGGGAGGGCAGGCTGGCAGGCAGGTAGGCCGTGCTGCTGCCAGGGCTGGAAGGCTGACCTCCAGGGCAGGCAGGCAGGCAGACCTCCAGGGCAGGCAGGCAGGTAGGCCGTGCTGCTGCCAGGGCTGGCAGGCAGACCTCCAGGGCTAACAGGCTGACCTCCAGGGCAGGCAGGCAGACCTCCAGGGCAGGCAGTGCTGCTACCAGGGCTGGAAGGCAGACCTCCAGGGCTAACAGGCAGACCTCCAGGGCAGGCAGGCAGACCTCCAGGGCAGGCAGGCAGACCTCCAGGGCTGGATAG
>NW_027102851.1:30000-35367 GCF_036373705.1 Amia ocellicauda
CGAAGTACCCCCCCCCCACCCCCCCCCTAAAAAACCGTGTTCCGGGGGTTTTTCGAGAAAACAAACACACGGGGTATATAGAGGGGACTGAGACGAATCGAATGACGTGCTTTGCAAAGAAATCGGGGGCTCACAGCCCCCCCAGGAGAGGTTCAAAAGTCGGAGGACTGGTCACCTAACTCCCATTGAAGTCAATGGGGGAAAAATGAAAACTGTCAAAAAGGCTTAAAATGGTTCAAAAACCCACTGGGGCAGTAGATAATCATCCTATTTGAATTTTAAAAGTCTTAGTTTGGCGAAAAAATACCTTTTAATAATTGTTTTAGGGGTCAGAAAAATCAGCTCCGGCTGCCTGGTCACCTAGGGGAGATAGAAAATTTTTCTAAGTTTTTCACTCGGCCGCCTGGTCCCCTAACTCGAAAATTTTAAAGTGCTCCCATCGGTCCCGGGATAGGGTGGCTGATAGCTGGGAGCCCCCTGAGCACTGCCCCGGTGTTAGTTTTCGGAGAAATGCCCCCGTTGATTTGTTATGATTTTTTTTCCGCCGGCCGCCTGGTCGCCCTAATGCAAAGTCAATGGGAGTGAGGAGATAGAAAATTTTTCAAAGTTTTTCACTCGGCCGCCTGGTCCCCTAACTCGAAAATTTTAAAGTGCTCCCATCGGTCCCGGGATAGGGTGGCTGATAGCTGGGAGCCCCCTGAGCACTGCCCCGGTGTTAGTTTTCGGAGAAATGCCTCCGTTGATTTGTTATGATTTTTTTTCCGCCGGCCGCCTGGTCGCCCTAATGTAAAGTCAATGGGAGTGAGGAGATAGAAAATTTTTCAAAGTTTTTCACCCGGCCACAAACGACTCCAAAACACACTGGGGCTGTGGCTGGGACTCTCACCAGGACTGCCCCCTACTTTATTTATGGATTAAAAAGCATTCTATATTAATTTTTCGATTTTTGGGACCCGGGACGCCTGGTCACCTAACTCCCCTTCTATCCCTATGGGGGGGGACGGGGACATCGAAAACGCTCCCATCGCTGCCGAGGCACGCTGCGGGGACTCTCCCTACCATCGCCCCATGCTTCCTTTGAAGAATATATGACGTTTTTCAATTTTCACCGACATTTGAAAATCAAAACTTCAGAACATTTCATAGTTATTCTCAATGGGTTGTCTAGGGGCACACATCTCTAAACTGGGGGAAATGCTCAAAATGATTAAAAAGAAAAACAATGCCCCCAGACCCGGGGGGCTGATAGCTGGGAGCCCCCTGAGCACAGCCCCGGTGTTAGTTTCTGGAGAAATGCCCCCGTTGATTTGTTATGATTTTTTTTCCGCCGGCCGCCTGGTCGCCCTAATGCAAAGTCAATGGGAGTGAGGAGATAGAATATTTTTCAAAGTTTTTCACTCGGCCGTCTGGTCCCCTGACTCGAAAATTTTAAAGTGCTCCCATCGGTCCCAGGGTAGGGTGGCTGATAGCTGGGAGCCCCCTGAGCACTGCCCCGGTGTTAGTTTCTGGAGAAATGCCCCCGTTGATTTGTTATGATTTTTTTTCCGCCGGCCGCCTGGTCGCCCTAATGCAAAGTCAATGGGAGTGAGGAGATAGAATATTTTTCAAAGTTTTTCACTCGGCCGTCTGGTCCCCTGACTCGAAAATTTTAAAGTGCTCCCATCGGTCCCAGGGTAGGGTGGCTGATAGCTGGGAGCCCCCTGAGCACTGCCCCGGTGTTAGTTTCTGGAGAAATGCCCCCGTTGATTTGTTATGATTTTTTTTCCGCCGGCCGCCTGGTCGCCCTAATGCAAAGTCAATGGGAGTGAGGAGATAGAATATTTTTCAAAGTTTTTCACTCGGCCGTCTGGTCCCCTGACTCGAAAATTTTAAAGTGCTCCCATCGGTCCCAGGGTAGGGTGGCTGATAGCTGGGAGCCCCCTGAGCACTGCCCCGGTGTTAGTTTCTGGAGAAATGCCCCCGTTGATTTGTTATGATTTTTTTTCCGCCGGCCGCCTGGTCGCCCTAATGCAAAGTCAATGGGAGTGAGGAGATAGAATATTTTTCAAAGTTTTTCACTCGGCCGTCTGGTCCCCTGACTCGAAAATTTTAAAGTGCTCCCATCGGTCCCAGGGTAGGGTGGCTGATAGCTGGGAGCCCCCTGAGCACTGCCCCGGTGTTAGTTTCTGGAGAAATGCCCCCGTTGATTTGTTATGATTTTTTTTCCGCCGGCCGCCTGGTCGCCCTAATGCAAAGTCAATGGGAGTGAGGAGATAGAATATTTTTCAAAGTTTTTCACTCGGCCGTCTGGTCCCCTGACTCGAAAATTTTAAAGTGCTCCCATCGGTCCCAGGGTAGGGTGGCTGATAGCTGGGAGCCCCCTGAGCACAGCCCCGGTGTTAGTTTCTGGAGAAATGCCCCCGTTGATTTGTTATGATTTTTTTTCCGCCGGCCGCCTGGTCGCCCTAATGCAAAGTCAATGGGAGTGAGGAGATAGAATATTTTTCAAAGTTTTTCACTCGGCCGTCTGGTCCCCTGACTCGAAAATTTTAAAGTGCTCCCATCGGTCCCGGGATAGGGTGGCTGATAGCTGGGAGCCTCCTGAGCACTGCCCCGGTGTTAGTTTCTGGAGAACTGCCCCCGTTGATTTGTTATGATCCGTAGTTGCCGGCCGGCCGCCCGGCATTGCTCTATCGGATGGAGCGTGGGCTGGCTATGGGAGATTTAGCGATTTTCGGAACCGGCCCCGATGGCCCCCCAAACCGGGTGGCCACGAGGTGGGACCCCCCTGAGCACTGCCCCGGTGTTAGTTTTCCGAGAAATGCCCCCGTTGATTTGTTATGATCCGTAGTTGCCGGCCGGCCGCCCGGCATTGCTCTATCGGATGGAGCGTGGGCTGGCTATGGGAGATTTAGCGATTTTCGGAACCGGCCCCGATCGCCCCCCAAACCGGGTGGCCACGAGGTGGGACCCCCCTGAGCACTGCCCCGGTGTTAGTTTTCGGAGAAATGCCCCCGTTGATTTGTTATGATCCGTAGTTGCCGGCCGGCCGCCCGGCATTGCTCTATCGGATGGAGCGTGGGCTGGCTATGGGAGATTTAGCGATTTTCGGAACCGGCCCCGATCGCCCCCCAAACCGGGTGGCCACGAGGTGGGACCCCCCTGAGCACTGCCCCGGTGTTAGTTTTCGGAGAAATGCCCCCGTTGATTTGTTATGATCCGTAGTTGCCGGCCGGCCGCCCGGCATTGCTCTATCGGATGGAGCGTGGGCTGGCTATGGGAGATTTAGCGATTTTCGGAACCGGCCCCGATCGCCCCCCAAACCGGGTGGCCACGAGGTGGGACCCCCCTGAGCACTGCCCCGGTGTTAGTTTTCGGAGAAATGCCCCCGTTGATTTGTTATGATCCGTAGTTGCCGGCCGGCCGCCCGGCATTGCTCTATCGGATGGAGCGTGGGCTGGCTATGGGAGATTTAGCGATTTTCGGAACCGGCCCCGATCGCCCCCCAAACCGGGTGGCCACGAGGTGGGACCCCCCTGAGCACTGCCCCGGTGTTAGTTTTCGGAGAAATGCCCCCGTTGATTTGTTATGATCCGTAGTTGCCGGCCGGCCGCCCGGCATTGCTCTATCGGATGGAGCGTGGGCTGGCTATGGGAGATTTAGCGATTTTCGGAACCGGCCCCGATCGCCCCCCAAACCGGGTGGCCACGAGGTGGGACCCCCCTGAGCACTGCCCCGGTGTTAGTTTTCGGAGAAATGCCCCCGTTGATTTGTTATGATCCGTAGTTGCCGGCCGGCCGCCCGGCATTGCTCTATCGGATGGAGCGTGGGCTGGCTATGGGAGATTTAGCGATTTTCGGAACCGGCCCCGATCGCCCCCCAAACCGGGTGGCCACGAGGTGGGACCCCCCTGAGCACTGCCCCGGTGTTAGTTTTCGGAGAAATGCCCCCGTTGATTTGTTACGATTATTTTTCGCCCAGGCGATGTGCCTTTTCATTTTGTTTTGCACTTTCCTTCATTCCTTGGTGCATGCTACCATCTAACGGACACATTTCGGTACTGCAGTTTGAAAGTAATTTCCCCGTCTAGGGATCTCTCAATGCCCTGGGCTGCGAAAGGAGGGCAAGGACACCCTATGTTCTCATGAGTGCAAAGCCCCCCCGGCTTCAAGGCATTCCAAAAGGAAAACCGGAGACACTGCTGTACACACACACACACACACACACACACACACACACACACACACACACACAGAGAGAGAGAGAGAGAGAGAGAGAGAGAGAGAGATAGAGAGAGAGTAGTCACACAGTGGAATAAACTCCCCAGCGATGTGGTAGAAGCTGAAAGTTGGGGAACATTGTGATGGTCTATATTTCTTGGCAGATAATAAAAGATGCTCTTATCATGCCTCCGTTGATGTGTTATGATCCATAGGTTGCCGGCCGCCCGGCATTGCTCTGATCGGATGGACCGTGGGCTGCCTATGGCAGAGTATGGGCGATTCTTCAGCCGGCCCCGATGGCCCCCCAAACCGGGTGGCCACGAGGTGGGACCCCCCTGAGCACTGCCCCGGTGTTAGTTTTCGGAGAAATGCCCCCGTTGATTTGTTATGATCCGTAGTTGCCGGCCGGCCGCCCGGCATTGCTCTATCGGATGGAGCGTGGGCTGGCTATGGGAGATTTAGCGATTTTCGGAACCGGCCCCGATCGCCCCCCAAACCGGGTGGCCACGAGGTGGGACCCCCCTGAGCACTGCCCCGGTGTTAGTTTTCGGAGAAATGCCCCCGTTGATTTCTTATGATCCGTAGTTGCCGGCCGGCCGCCCGGCATTGCTCTATCGGATGGAGCGTGGGCTGGCTATGGGAGATTTAGCGATTTTCGGAACCGGCCCCGATCGCCCCCCAAACCGGGTGGCCACGAGGTGGGACCCCCCTGAGCACTGCCCCGGTGTTAGTTTTCGGAGAAATGCCCCCGTTGATTTGTTACGATTATTTTTCGCCCAGGCGATGTGCCTTTTCATTTTGTTTTGCACTTTCCTTCATTCCTTGGTGCATGCTGCCATCTAACGGACACATTTCGGTACTGCAGTTTGAAAGTAATTTCCCCGTCTAGGGATCTCTCTCTCGTCTAGGGACACTGCTGTACACACACACACACACACACACACACACACACACACACACACACACACACACACACAGTGAGAGAGAGGGAGAGATAGAGAGAGAGAGAGGTGGAGAGGGAGAGAGAGGTGGAGATAGAGAGATGGAGATAGAGATGGAGATAGAGAGAGATGGAGATAGAGAGAGAGATGGAGATGGAGAGAGAGATGGTGATAGAGAGATAGAGATAGAGAGAGAGATGGTGATAGAGAGATGGAGATAGAGA